>NC_054372.1:141304841-141604841 GCF_017654675.1 Xenopus laevis
ACTTCGACCATCTAATTGGTCAAATTCGAATGGAATGATTCAAACGATTCGAAGTAAAAATCGTTCGACTGTTCAACCATTTGATAATCTAAGTACTGTCTCTTTAAAAAAAACTTCGACTTCATACTTCGCCATATTAAAGCTACTGAAGTGCAATGTTAGCCTATGGGGACCTTCCAGAGCACTTTTCTAAGTTTTTTTTGATCCAATAAAAATCATTTGATCGCTTCAAATCGTTCGAGTCGAAAGATTTTATAGTTCGATCGAACGATTTTTATTTGATCGTTTGATTGAATCTTTTGCGCTAAAATCCTTCGAATTAGTTATTTGAATTCGAAGGATTTTACTTTAAGGGTTTTTTAACCCTCGAAATTCGACCCTTGATAAATCTGCCCCTAGATGTCAGTATTCAATCAGGGATGAATTCAATCAAGGGCCGAATTTCGAATTTAAAAAAACTTCGAAATTCTAATTCAAAAAGACCAATCAAAATTAAGTCGAATTTTTTTTTTGGCCGAATAGGTCAGTTTTTGATGAAATAGGCCCAAAGATGGCTGAATTTGAATTGTACAAATCGAAGTAATAGTGCATTCGATCAAATTAGAATCAAAGTTTCCCCCCCCAAAAAAATTTGATTTTTCAAAGTCCACTAATTGACTCCAACTAGGTTCTAGGAGGCAACAATTCGGCAGGTTTTAGATGGCGAATGGTCGAAGCTGCATTTTTAAAGAGACAGTACATGATAAATTTCAATACAGGTATGGGACCTGTTATCCAGAATGCTTGGGACCTGGGGCTTTCCGGATAATGGATCTTTCCATAATTTGGATCTTCATACCTTAAGTCTACTAGAAAATCATATAAATATTAAATAAACCCAATAGGCTGGTTTTGCTTCCAATAAAGGTTAATTATATCTTAGTTTGGATCAAGTACAAGGTATGGTTTTATTATTACATAGAAAAAGGAAATTATTTTTAACATTTCGGATTATATGGATAAAATGAAGTCTATGGGAGACGGTCTTTCCGTAATTCGGAACTTTCTGGATAACTGGTTTCCGGATAACTGATCCTATACCTGTATTAGAATTTTCTAATGTTTTTCAAATTCGAATCGAATTTGGACTATTCCCTAGTTGAGGTACACAAAAATAGCTTGAAATTCAAATTTTTTTAATTCGAAAATTCACCTCGACCTTTGATAAATCTGCCCCTTAGACTTACATGATGGAAGGGTGATTTAAAAAGGGTGTGCATTGGAAGTTCCTCTCCTTTCGAACCACACTTTTTTTTTCTAAACCTTGCCCTCCTCCCCTGTTACATATTTGTTTTTTTCCATCTTTTTTCTTTTTCATTTTTTAAAAATTCCTTATTTCCAGTGTTTTATTTTTTTCCCCTCTTTTCTTATTCCTGCCATTGTTTTTACCCCTTTACTCTTCTTTCACTCAGGTAACTATTGAGCTCATATTCAACTCTCTCTTCTGCTGTACACTACATTGTAATATTTTATCTGTTTACTGTTCATCCTCCAAAAATAATACTCACAATTGTTAATATAAATCAAACACAGCAAAGTTAACTAGGACATCATATATATATTCATGTGTTTAGATGGCAGCAGGCCCCAACCCTCACCTCCCACTGCATTCCTCAAGAGTTAAAACCAGAGGAAGCTGTTGCAGGATCGGTTGTGTAGAGAGCTCACACTAAAAATAGAAAAATGGAAATTCAAATCTTAAAGATACCAGGGACAGCTTTTTGTGACTTAAGATGGAATCCATTATCTGGAAACCCATTATCCAGAATTACAGGATGGTCTTTTCGCACAGACCCACAGACCCCAATTTAATCAAATAATTAAAATTTGTAAAAATGATTTCCTTTTTCTCTGTAATAATAAAACAGTACCTTGTACTTGATGCAAACTAAGATATAATTACTACTTATAAGAGGCAATAGAAGCATATTGGATTTATTTTATATTTAGATGATTTTTTAGAAGATTTAAGGTATGGAGATCCAAAATATGGAAAGATCCCTTATCCTGAAAACCCCAGGTCCCAAGCATTCTCGTTCCCATACCTGTAATGTAAGAAGAGTAACAAGAGCTTTTTGTGACATAAGAGTTATTTATGTAATAATCATGAGTTTTGCAAAGTAACTTGTGATTTTTGAGTGAAGTGGATAACTTTGTTTAGTGTTCATGTTCCTCGGAATAATGAAACATTAGTTGTGTAACCATGTCTCTCAACATTGTCATATGTGATCTAGAGGAATTGGCTTTATCTTGATTTTTGATCCATTATATAATTTTTCAGATGATGAGCTGGTGATAAACCCCAAGGTTTTTCCATGTATTAACCTGGGTGACATTGTTGAAATCGCTCATCCAAATGACGAATACAGGTAATTTTCAGAAATCTATTACTGTTCTCTATAATTCTCAAGACATTGACTTTTTTTTTGTTAATAATCGGGAAAAGGAATTTTAGCAATTATATAGGCACTGTACTTTACAGTCTCACATCAAGCAGTTGAGCCATACAAATGAGATTCTTGCAATACCTTTTTATAAAATATTTTATACTTAACACAAAACCACACATCATATGCTGACATTGCTGTGAGTTGAAGGGGATACTGCCATCAATTATTACCCCCCCCCCCGTTTAGATAACCCTATTTGTTTCTCACATACATTTTAAATGGATTGTGATGTGTCATATTACTGTTTTTTACTTTTTTTGTATTTATGTATATAGAAAGTAGTGATACACCCAATCCACAGTTTTAGGATTTGCTTAAATGCTGAATCCACTGCAAAAGTATACCAAACTGAATCCGATCCCTAAATTTAATGTGTAACTGAGAAAAATAAGATGCAGAAAAGGAATCAATTAGCAAAAGTCATGTGACAACAAGGTTTCAGATTCTGATTTCATTCATCTGATTTCATAAATTCTAAAAACAATGCTGAACCGAATTATGGATTCAGCACATCTCTATTTAAAGGATCAGAGGCTTGAATCTTCCACTTTGATAGCTATAAGTAGATGTAGACCTCCCAGGACACATCACAGTAAATTAAAGGAAAACTACCCCCAAAATGAACACTGAAGCAACAGATTCATATTAAGTGGCATATTAAAGAATCTTACCAAACTGGTATATATATTTAAGTAAATATTGCCCTTTTACATCTCTTGCCTTGAACTGCCATTTTGTGATGGTCTGTGTGCTGCCTCAGAGATCACCTGACCAGAAATACTACAACTCTAACTGTAACAGGAAGGAGTGTTGAAGCAAAAGACACAACTCTGTCTGTTAATTGGCTCATGTGACAAGTATGGTTTGTTGGTGTGTTTGTGTGCACAGTAATTCGTATGATCCCAGGGGACGGCCCTTTTTTTTTTAAATGATAATTTTCTATTTATGTTTACCCAATGGCACATACTACTTGAAAAGTATATTATTATGAAAATGGTTTATTTGCATGAAGCAGGGTTTTACATAAGAGCTGTTTTTATACTACATTGTTTGGAGGGTATAGTTTTCCTTAAACCTTTCAGATAGATATTAAAGAGGTTGTTCACCTTCAGACACTTTCAGTTCAGTTTCAGATGGATCACCAGAAATAAAGACTTTTTCCAATTACTTTTTCTATTTGTGACCATTTTTCTAATATTGAAGTTTAAACGAGGGGGAGTTGCCGACTCTTGAACTGTTCTAATTTAATACATTTAGTTGATACATTTGTTATCTTTCTCCCTGCTGAGCAGAATCTTGAGTTTCATTAAAGGCAGCTGTTAGAATTGATACAATTGTTGCTAATATTTCAAATATAATGAGAAGTGTAGCATTTAGCTAATGGTAGCAAGTAAATGTAGCAAATTGTAACCAGGCCCGGACTTGTGGCGAGGCCCTAAAGGCCCGGGCGGCAAATTCCTATGGTGGCATGCCGCCCAGCCGCTATATACGGAGCACCAGGGACACGCAACTCAGAGCGGTGTGGGCACTATGACCGCACGGCCTAGGGGCACCCGCCACTCAAATCTGGATTGTAACAATTCGGAATGCTTCAAATCACAGCTTAAATTCAGGTAAAATAGTAAAGATTAAAGATGGAAAGCAACTGAAAAAGTATTTGTTTTGTAGTTTTCAGCATCTATTGTTTTCTGCATTATTTTCTGAAACAAAAGCTTTTTTCATGAGTTTATATCTAGAATACCTGCCAGGATTGCCCCTTTTTGTGTGAATGGAAATAAAAACCATATGATAACAATGTGCATGTCTGCATAGATATTCTGCAGTGGTCTGCTTTGTTTGTAAAGGTTCAGTTGTCAGCTGAAATGGTTTTAGATAAAGAGCAACATTACATCTGATTACAGTACAGCCAATTATGAAAAATTGATAATCCCACAGTCTGTAGACTTGTTGCAATTCATTCTGCTACAACAGTTGCATTTTTCACATTGCTACTGTAGTGGGTAATTAAGCTGAAGTCACACAGTGGTGCACTTAAGTGTGAGCTAGATCAAGATGGACTTGTAGTTTTGCTGGCTTGATGTAACAAAATAATTTTTCATCTTTTACCAGTCCCCTTCTCCTGCAGGTGAAGTCACTGAAAGAAGATTTGCAAAAAGGTACCATTTATTATCTTCACCTTCTCATGGGTTCTGGGTTATGAGTCATGTGCTGAAGTCATGACTGACCATTTATTCTTTTGCCAGAAACTGTTAGTATTGACCAAACAGTAGCCCAAGTGTTCCGTCTAAGGCCATACCAGGATGTTTATGTAAATGTTGTTGACCCTAAGGTAAGATAACTAAAAATCCTTCATCTATTTAAGCTAATCAAGCAAAGCAAATATAAAAATCACTGTTTTGTTATTACTGCTGCAAATGCAAACATTTATTATAGGTTGAATTTTGAATCCATCTGAAGTTTTTTAACTCTTTTAAATTCTAATACACACAATCGAAATTCGATTCGGGGTTATTTAATAAAAAAAAAACTCGCATGAATTTTACCATCTCAAATCGAATTTGACCAAACTCGATTCAAGTTTTTTCTCAGACAAAAAACTTGAATGTCAGGAAGGCCACTAACATGTCCAAATTGGTCCCTGGACCTCTCCCATTGACTTATACATGAACTATTCCGGTTTTAGGTAGCGAATAGTTGAATTTGAGTTCTTAAAGGGCCAGAGTGTGATGAATCTCGAAATTCGAATTTTAATTAAAACTTGAATCGAGTTTGGATAATTCACAATTCGAATTTTCAAGATTTTTGACCATAGAACAAATGTGAATATTCAAATTCGAATTTTCAATTTGACCTTTAATAAATCTGCCCCCTAATGTTGCATCATTGTATTTGTTGGTTTTAATTATTTCAGTGATAAAACTAAGGGCACCAGAGAACTGCATCAATGCAATGCATCACAGGTCACCCTGAACATGGTGACCTGTGGCAATTCTCATGAATGACAATGGGAAATAATATGTGTAAAGTATTGGGTTGTGGCTCTAAGATGGAAAAGGGGAGAATGTCTGTGAGCATGGTTACTTTAGAGATGTTTTTCTAACAACATTCGGTAAACCTATTCAGAGAGGCCTTATTTAGTCCATTAAATGACCATCTAAAATTACAATAAAAATCAACAGATTCATGCTAGGTAGCCACGAAATTGTGACCATGATCTGGTGCTACAGAAAAAACGTTCATCCCCACCTGTCACAGCTCAGTCTTGAGTGTTTGCCAGCAGTAGGGGTGTCTGTGTGTCAACCAGGATGCTTATTTTGGTAAAACATTAGAAATGGTGAGATGTCAGACTGTTTATCACTACTGTTTAAAGTTTAGTTTCTCCAACATGCACCTTCTTCAAACAGCACAATAAACCTTCTACTTACTGTGTATAGAACGCTACACAAAAATATAATGAAATGCAAATCTTACTTTGAAATGTGTGCAAGAAAACCATTAACTTGCTTATTTCCAATATTTGTCTGCAAAAATTATATTATCACTGTATATTGAAATCAAGCACGTTTTGCAACATTCAACAACTTTTTCACAGTTTTTTAGCTATTGCAACAGTACATTTCCAGATTAATACTCCAAACTGCAACTGGTCCTCGATACTTTTTTGTTCTTTCTGTGCAGTTGCCAGTGCACTGCGGAACTTGCATTTAAGACTGAGTGGCAGACAACCATTAAAACTAAATGCCTGTAGCTGTAAGAACAGATCACAACTTGTTACATGCTGCTTTTGATAATAATAAATAAACACATTAATGCATGAAAAAAGCATTTGACACATTAAAATCTGAAACAATGCAGAGCTGCAGAGTTCCTGGTGGAGTTTGCCATTATCAACCCAAAATATTGGAATCACAGTGACCATAAATATTTGTACTTTCTAAGGTTATACAGGTATAGGACCTGTTATCCAGAATGCCCGGGACCTGGGGATTTTCCGGAGTACGGATCTTTCCGGAATTTGGATCTTCATACCTTAAGTCTACTAGAAAATCATGTAAACATAAAATAAACCCAATAGATTGGTTTTGCTTTTAATGAAAAATTATATCTTAGTTTGGATTAATTACAAGGTACTGTTTTATAATTTAAGAGAAAAAGGAAATCATTTTTAAAAATTTGGATAAAATGGAGTCTATGGGAGACGGCCTTTCCGTAATTCGGAGCTTTATGGATAACAGGTTTCCAGATAACTGTTCCCATACCTGTATTTACATTCTTAATTTTGATTACATAATGATGAAATATTTTAGCACACAAGGGAAATAAGCAAATGAATAATTGCAAACTATATTGGACTTTTATTTGAAAGCAAAAGAAAAGGCCTATGCAGAAGTAGGATCCTCTTTGACCTTAACAAATTTAGAAATGAGTATCCCAAGTATTTGAGAAACACTGGTTAAAGCAATATCCTGAGACCGAAACTATTTTTGAAAATTCTTTCTCACTTTCTAGGATGTGACTCTTGATCTTGTGGAGTTAACTTTTAAGGACCAGTACATAGGTCGTGGAGATATGTGGAGGCTGAAAAAGAGTTTGGTAGGGTTTGGGAGCATTATCAACTTTTGTAAAGAAAAAATGGTCCAATTTCACTATACTAACTGTAACCTCTCTGCACTACTAGGTCAGCTCCTGCGCTTACATAACTCAGAAAGTGGAGTTTGCTGGAATTCGGTATGTAAACGTTACTATTCTTGGGTAGTTTTATATACCCTAAAGATCATAGCCTGTTAATTTTTTCTTTTATTGTACTTTCTATCATTTCCATTGTTGTACTTTATAATTGCACTCAATTATGAATTCTACATTTAAGATAATCTAGATATTCAATTTGTTAGGCAGAGAAGCATGCGCAATATGTAAAATGTATAGGGTTTTTAAAAGTAAAGTATTTATTTTTATATTGTACATTGCTGGCCGGTGGCCATTAGTGTTTTTCTGTCTTTTGATCCACTTAAACCACTCCAAAGGGCTGTATGTTACAAGTGGAAATTGCCATATCCATGTTTATCTTGCCAGACATAGTTCCATAGTTAAGTTAAGTTGAAAGAAGACCAAAGTCCATCAAGTTCAACCCCAGCCTCCATACATACATACATGCACTCAAACCAACCCTACATACACTCACATAAACTGCACAAACCAATATCTATACTTACTGTAGATTTTTATATCATAGTATCCTATGATATTATGCTTGTCCAAGAAAACATCCAAGCCACTCTTAAAAACAGAATCAGCCTAACCTACGCTGTTTGAAATGAAAGTTTATTTTGCTATAGTCTAAAGAGATGGCTTCTGGTACAGTGATCCTATTTATGGAGAAAAAGGTCCGCTGATAATTTTCTATAATGTCCCCTAATGTACTTGTGAAATGCAATCATGTCCCCTCGCAAGTGTCTTTTTTTCCAGAGAAAACAACCCCAATCTTGACAGTCTACCATCATAATTTAAGTTTCCCATTCCTCAAACCAGTTTAGACTAGGGATGCACCGAATCCAGGATTCGGTTCGGGATTTGGCCTTTTTCAGCAGGATTCGGATTTGGCTGAATCCTTCTGCCCGGCTGAACCGAATCCTAATTTGCATATGCAAATTAGGGGCATGGAGGGAGATGGTGTGACTTTTTGTCACAAAACAAGGAAGTAAAAAATATTTTCCCCTTCACACCCCTAATTTGCATATGCAAATAAGGATTCGCATTTGGTTCAGTATTCAGCGGAATCTTTCGCAAAGGATTCGGGGGTTCGGCCGAATCCAAAATAGTGGATTCGGTGCATCCCTAGTTTAGACATTAGTTCTAAAAGACACAATGTAGTTTTCCCAGAACTGTTTGGAGTTTTACAATTCATTTTTTTAGACTAGAAAGTTGCTTAATTGAAGTTTGTGTGGTATCTCTAACCTGTTATTGTCTCTGATATGCAGAGCACAAGTTGGAGAATTATGGGTTAAGAGCGAGAAGGTCACCTGTGGGTACATCAGTGAAGACACACGAGTATGTATATATTCACATGTAGTATGGTACTTATTGTAGTCTTGTTTTGTTTCTTACAGATACATATACAAATCTATAATGTGTCTGATGTACTCATTCTTTACACCAGTGTCTTATCGGATATTATTTATTTTCTCTGCAGGTTGTGTTCAGGTCCACTTCAGCCATGGTGTATATATTCATACAAATGAGCAGTGAACTATGGGACTTTGATATATATGGTAAACAGTCCTGGGACAGGAGGTAGTACAGTGTGTGTGTTTGTGTTACAGACCTTCAGATGGGAATACAACATTTTATTCAGTAAATCTACTTGTTGTCTGTTCCTTCTTTTGGCTGACTGGCTAATGAATGAAGCCATTGTTGTTTAATCAGAAAGTATATTCGTTTGCCTTTTCACATTCACAGATTTTCCCTTCGTGTGTTTATAAAATCTTTTTTTCTAGAGAAACCTTTAATTTCCAACAGATTTCTCTCTCTTTTTCATAAAAAAAGTATATAACCACAGCATAAACTCCATCCACTGCCTTAAAATATAGACAAGGGGAAACACCAAATAACATACATTTTGTAAATCTGTAAAAATTCAATCAAATTCCAAATTATAAATATACATTTCTCAGTAAAGGGCTTGGATCCTCAGAGCAGTTTTATTCCAGTATCTGAATCCTAAGTCATGTTTCGCCATCCACTATATATTCACTAAGGTATGAAATCACTATATTTTCATTTAAATATGTGGACTGGACTAGAAAATAGCATTTTATTTTTAACACATACCAATTTATTCTTGTTAGCATACGTAGTATCTGCTTCTGTAGTTTGGAAGCTTATAGATGATATAACATTAAGGTACCATTGCCATTTTATATTATATATATATATTTTTAAATATTTCTATTTAAAACATAAGTATCACTACTTGCACAGTGCCACATTGTGATGTTTTAATTGGAACCAGCCAATGCTACTTTCATGTGAGCTTTCATTTATGTGTATTTTCTGCCCCAGGTGATCTGTATTTTGAGAAGGCAGTAAATGGATTTCTGGCCGATCTCTTTAACAAATGGAAGGTAAAAGTTACACATGACATATCATTTTCACCTTGATTTATGGTACCTTTAATTAAGCAATGTCTTTTTTTTTTTTTGCTTTTTTAGGAGAAGAACTGCAGTCATGAGGTCACAGTGGTTCTATTCTCTAGGACCTTTTATGATGCAAAGTGTATTGGTTTGTTAAATTATGTCATTAAAATTTGATGTTTGCATCATTTTTTAGCAATATCAAAATGTAAGAACATAGTTTACTTTATGATTTAAAGCTGCATTTCTACCAATGAGTTAAAGCATGGATTGTGTCATCAAAAGGGTTCACTTTTAAGGGTTAGAAAATGCGTGGTGTCTGTGCATTACATGATCTTTTCAATTGCCCTGTCTGTTCTTTATATTTTAGAGGACTTTCCAGATGCTCACCGTAATGCATCCATCATGCAGGATCACAAGGGCATATTCTATGAAGACTTCTACAAGTATAAAACCTCATTATGTAATAGCCTCTCCCCTCCATTTCTCTGTTTCCCATACTTAAAGCTTTACGTATGCCACTTGCCTGTGTTTCCTTTTGTTGTACAAATGAGATATGTTTGGTATTCAAGCATGAAAGTGCAATATTTTGTTAAAGGGAAAACACCCCCCTTTTTGGCATGAGCTCGTGCAATTGGGCTTATGTAGAAAATGTGCATAGATATTATCTGAATGCCCAGAAATAAATATAAATGCAGTTTCTTTTCATGTAGACATGGAAGGTTACCAGATTGAAAGGAAACTATGATAGTCTATCTGGTTTGTCAGAGTATGGTGGTTTCCTTTCAATCTGTGGCATCAGGGCCAGAACTAGGGGTAGGCAGAAGAGGCATTTGCCTAGAGCGCAATGCTTGAGGGGCGCCAGGCACATACCTTCCCTGTTTCCTAGTCCCGGTTTGGTTGAGCGGATGTCCTCCTGTTTGTGCGCATGTGATTGCTCGTCTGTGTATGTATGCTTACGTATGTCCACACAGGGAGGTGGGGGACAATGTGGCTGGTCAGGTTGCCTAGGGTGCCCATCCCTGTGTGGCATCAGGTATGTCTTGAGAAAAATGTAATTATATTTTAAGTTCAGATAGTCAAATACTATCAGGCAGAATCTTGTCAGTATTCAAACAGACTCTCTCATCATGCTATCTGGTGGTGATATTCAACTCTGCAGAGAAGAGAAGTGGCCTTAGTGTACACTGATAAATAATACTTTATTAATCAACATGACATGGCAATGTAACTTTACTCTTTGACATAAATTGCCCTCAATATTTCAGATGAAATCTCAGTTTTAATTACTATACCATTACTTCCCATTGCTCTTGTTAGATCCCATTCATTCCTTAATTTTGAATTACTCTTTGGTATGACAGGGTTGTTGTACAGAATGAGAGACGAGAAGAATGGACTTCCTTGCTAGTCACCATTAAGAAACTTTTCATTCAGTACCCAGTGCTTGTGCGACTGGAAAATGCAGGTAGCAATTGCTGTTGATTAAGATAAATATCCCCTATTTATCCAGTCAATGCAATATTTATTTCTAACATTGTCTCCTGACAGAGGGCTTTCCCCCAGCACATAATTCTACTTCAGATCAAGGAAATTATCTAGAGGCCATTAACCTCTCCTTTAATGGTGAGTGGCTGTGAGGGGAAAAAGTTATTTAGTGGGTGACTGGAGATAAAAGTAGTGGCTGACACATTTGCCTGTAACCTATTTCTTTCACCTTTGCTTCCAGTGTTTGACAAGCATTACATAAATCGCAACTTTGACCGAACTGGTCAGATGTCTGTTGTGATCACTCCAGGTGTGGGTGTTTTCCAAGTGGATCGTTCACTAATGATTCTGACCAAGCAGCGAATGATTGATAACGGTACTATAGAGATTAATGTATACATTACTGGTCTCTTAAAGACAATTTGCTTGTGAATGAGGGGAATAATATGTCTGTTTGCATAAACTGCTATTACTGATGAAGAAAAATTAGAATTTGTCTAAGTTAAGAACATGTTGTCTACATCTGTGCAGGGATTGGTGTGGATTTAGTATGTATGGGAGAGCAGCCGCTTCATGCTGTTCCACTTTTCAAGGTGAGCCTCTGTTCCAATACAGTTTACACGACCAATACAATCTGATGTTTGTTACATTTTGTTGGGAATGCACCAGGGCTTTTGATGTTAGTGTTGATCTTTTGGATTCTGTGAATATCGTGGGAAATATTTATATAAGAGTTGTGAATGGTATTTCTTGTTGTTGTTGTTTCATAATTTCTATTGGTTATATTTCAGCTGCACAATCGTTCCAGTCCAGGAGATTCACGGCTTGGAGATGATTATAACATCCCTCACTGGATTAACCATAGGTGAGTAAGAATATGTTCATCTGGGAGTTTTTAATCAGGCAAAATACTATCTTAATTTATCTTCCCAAACAGCTTCTACACGTCGCAGAGCCAGCCTCTAAATAACAGCTTTACCCCACGCATCAAACTGGCACCTCGCAAGGTACTGTGGGAGATGAAAAGACCCATTATTGGCAGTCAACAGAAAGGGACTTAAACATATAATAATGAATATACTACTTGTAAATAAATAAGCTTCATAGGAAGCAAAAGACTGTGCAGTGGGATCATACATGTTAAAGGGATACTGCTGTCATCTATATATAACCATTACATTTTAACACAAACTTTAACTGTGTTCTTCTTTTATTTTCTGCCTGATGTTTGTTTCAGATTGTACACCTTTATATAATTAATAGGGCACATAAGCAAGTGCAGTGAGCACAAATGCCATGTTTTTTTCCAACAATGAAGCACTTTCCCCCTGAATTCTGGCATCACTGTAGCCACAAAGGGGCAATGCATTTGGTGCTGTTGCACTGCACCTACTTCAGTTGCATCAGATTCACCAAAATGAATGTACCTGCACATGCAGCAATTGAGCCAAATAAATTTTCAAGTCTGCCTGGCTTCATTTCTGTTGTTCACTGCCATCATTTTCAGTTTTTGGTGTACGAGTGACATGTGCCCTATTCTTTTGGCAGCCTTGAGGTTTCTCTGCATCAATAGGCACATCAGCGCTCAATACAACAGAAGGCAGAAAATACTGAATTGTACTAAGTGCAAATATATGGAAGTGCAAGGAACAGATTTACAATTGACTGGTCAAAGTGTGTGGCCTGCAACTGCACTTGCTGACGTACATGAGCCCTAATGAGTTTAATGCATCTATTTACTTTGTATCAGCTAAAACTCCTTATCTCTTAGGGCTTGTACCTGCGTTCCATCAAAAGCAACCGTAGAGGAGCGCAGGTCCAGATACAGACAATTCTTCTTTAATGGGGTGTTCTCACAATGACACATGTAAACAACTGAAGCCTGGTGGAATGCAATATGCTGTGTTCCACCTGTGTTCAGTGCTTACTTGCGTTATTGTGAGGATGATACACCCAAGGTTAAATCAGCCACAGGAAAGTCAAGCAGCAATGTATGAAATGTTAACAAGACATTCATATAAAGGTACTTGATGTTGGTTTTTCTTGAGGTACAGTGCCTCTCCTTACCACAAAACAAAATGCAAGCTGGTGATTTGTCAGAAAGGAAATCGATTTAGACACACAAGACATGGATTTCTTTAAGATTCTTGTATGTTTTTTAGTAGTAAAAGCTTCTTTTATTTTTTAATTCAAAACTGAACATTTTATTTGATGACAAGCCTCCTTTAAAGGGGCTGTTCACCTCTTGAGTTTACTTTTAGTATGAGGTAGATAATCATATTTGACTATTTGTGGTTTTGGTTATTTAGCTTTTTATTTAGCAGCTATCCAGCTTGCAGTTTGAGCATTATGGTTGCTAGGGTCCATATTACTCTAGCATCCATTCATTAATTTAAATAAGAGACTGGGATATGTATAGAAAAGGACCCGAATAGAAAAGGTAGCAATAGCAGTAAATGTGTAGCTTTACAGAGCATTTGTTTTTAGATGTTTTAGATGCTCAATTTGAAAGCTGTAAAGAAAAAGGCAAATAATACAAAATCTATAAAAATAATAAATAATGAACACCAATGGAAAAGATGCTTAGAAGTGGCCATTCTATAACATACTAAACATTAACCTAAAAGATGTATATACAATATTCTTCTTGGTTTATATTTGTGAAAATCCATTCTTACCTGTAACAACTTTTTATTTATTTATTTTTGCAGACAAATAGTGAGAAAGGAAGACCTGGAAGAGACCCATGTAAGAATCCTTGCTTATTATATTATTATATGCCATAAAAATGTATGACCTTTTGGCACGGTATGGTTCCTTGGTATGTTTGTGCAATAATTTTGTGACAACTGGCACACCCATATAAATTATCTTCACTTCTCTATTTTTGTTGTATCAAAGTCCAATGTTTCGGTCCTCATTAGGACCTTTTTTAAGGAAGATACAATGCCATTTCAACAAACTTTAAGTAACCTAATGTGTTTGAACTAACTAATCAGTGCTCGCTATCTGAATCAATCAATTAATCAATTAACATGTGACCATCTTCGCCATTATAAGGTATAAAATTTCGACCCAGATGTTATGATATAATAATTATATATCTATTTGTTCGACATTTAATTCTGGTAATACTTTTTTTTTACAGTGATAGGAAATGTATGTGTGTGTGTGTATATATATATATATATATATATATATATATATATATATATATATATATATATATATTATAGTACAAACACCTGCACTCTGTCCACTTTTTTCTCCAGGCCGGGTGCTCGGTCAAAGTCTTTATATATGCATAGAATGGACCAGCACACCGTTTTCTTCAATCAAACGTGTTTATTCAATACACACTGTGCATCCAACGTTTCGGCCCGCATCCGGGCCTTGATAAAGGCCCGGATGCGGGCCGAAACGTTGGATGCACAGTGTGTATTGAATAAACACGTTTGATTGAAGAAAACGGTGTGCTGGTCCATTCTATGCATATATATATATATATATATATAGCAAGAAATGACCAGCAACACCGAGTTCTTTAGTGAAAAATATCAAATTGTATTCATGTTACATGTGGCTTTACATGTAACATGAATACAATTTGATATTTTTCACTAAAGAACTCGGTGTTGCTGGTCATTTCTTGCTACATTATCTGCTTCATTTACCTTGCACCCGAGGTAAGCCCTGAAGGCGGTGTGCTGCCCATTTGGACTCTTTACATATATATATATATATATATATATATATATATATATATCCATGCTACAGCATTACACTGGTCACAAAATCATTGCACAGATGTACCAAGATGTTTTTGTCATTTACAATTATATATCTCATACTTATGATTTGTCTTTAGCCATAGGAAGCCCCAAAGAGACAGAGAATGCGCTTCCCATACAAGTAGATTATGATGCTTATGACTCACAGGTCTTCCGTTTGCCGGGCCCATCGATGGCACATCGAAACACGACATTCAGGTAAAATTCATTTAGAGTTTATTTAAAGAATTTAAGGAGCTAAGAACATTTCTTTTTCTTATATTTAAAGGGGTTGTTCACCTTCCAAAATTGTATCAGATGTTTTCAGATTTAAAACAGAATGAAACACCACAGACAGGAAAATTAAAGTGGTGATTCACCTTTACGTTAACTTTTAATATGTTATAGAATGGTCACTTCTTTGTTATTTTTTTTATAGTTTTTATTTTGAATTATTATTTGCCCTCACTCTTATCAGCTTTCAAATAGGGGTCATTGACCCTACCTAAAAAAAACAAATGCTCTGTAAGGGTACAAATGTATTGTTATTGCTACTTTTTATTATTCATCTTCCTTTTCAGGCCTCTCCTATTCACATCCGAGTCTCTTAATTAAATCAGTGCATGGTTAGGGTAAATTCAAACCTGGCAACCAAATTGCTGAAATTGCAACTTGTAGCACTGCTAAATAAAAAGCTAAATAACTCAAATAATAAAAAAAGAAAAACAGTTGCAAAATCTAAAAATATCACTTTCTAAAAAGTCTAAAATCACTTTCTCAAAGTTAAGCAACCCCTTTAAACTCTACCTTTCAATGTAAAAAAAAATGGAAATCAACTGAAAAAGTCTTTATTTGTGGTGAAGATTCTGAACACAATTGAACTGAAAAAAGTGTTTTAGCCCCTAAGGGCTAAAGTTGACCTTTTTTTCTTCTTTTCCTCCTGTTGCTGCTTTGGCAAAATGTAATTTTACTTAATGTATTCTAAGTAAGGAGATGAATATGTGTAAATGGCTATACAGTAGAACCTGCATTATATATTGCTGGTACTGGTATTAGATAAATTATCTAGAAACCCATTATCCAGAAATTTCCTAAATACAGAAAGGCCATCTCCCATAGATTCCATTTTATCCAAATAATCCACATTTTTAAAAATGATTTCCTTTTTCTCTGTAATAATAAAACCTGTACTTAATCCAAACTTAGATATAATTAATCCTTATTGGAAACAAAACCAGCCTATTGGGTTTATTTAATGTTTAAATGATTTTCTAGTAAACCTAAAGGGGTGGTTCACCTATTGTTTTCCAATTGATCACCAGAAATAACGACTTTTTCCAGTTACTTTCTATTTTCTATGTGTCATAGTTTTTCTAACATTGAAGTGTAAAGTGTAATTTTTCACCTTCTAAAGCAGCTCTGGGGGGGAGGGGGGTGGGCGACCCTTTAAACTGTTCTATATTGATACATTTAGTTGACACATTTCTTATCTTTGTCCCTGCTGAGCAGTATCTCTGCGTTTCATTACAGACAGCTGTTAGAATTGATACAATAGTTGCCAATACTCCAGAGATGCTGCTGAGAAATGTATCAACTAAATGTTGCAAAGTTGTAACAGTTCAGAATCTGCACACACTGAAAAAACAGTAAAAAATAAATAATAGAAAGTAATTGAAAAAAAGTCTTTATTTCTGATGAACAATCTGAAAACAACTGAACTGAAAAAAAGTGTTTGGAAGGTGCACAAACCCTTGGAGGTATGAAGATCCAAATTACGGAAAGACCCTTTATCTGAAAACCCCCGGACCCCAAGCATTCTGGATAACAGGTCCACCACAAAAAATGTGAGCAACCTAAAATCAGGGTATGTAAAATTGAGGTTTCACTGTATTTTAACAAGGCTCTGTTATGGCAATAAGGCATTGTATTGCACACAAAGGGGTCATCTTTGTTAAAACAACCAAAACAGATATTTTAAAAAAGAGAAACCTATAGCAAATGGCTGATTTTTTTTCTCCTAAAAAGTGTAGTCCATAGTGGTAAAATAATTGAAAAGGGGGTCATGATTTAAATTTTCAAGCTTAGTGGTGTTTATTTTTATAATTATGCTTCATATTTAAATTTGTTTAATTATGAAGCATATACACATGGAATACCCATCAACGTGAAAAATGTTTTTCCAATAAATTTTGATAACCAGTCTTATATTCATAAAATCAGTCCCCCAGAAGCAGCCCATCTTGTCAAGTGTAGGGTATTATCTGAGTTTGAGGCAAGAAACCTGAAACTCTATCGCTTCTGCCACTTATAACTATAGCAACTTCTTCTCTAATACCACTTTGTTTTGTCCTGTTAGAAAAGTAATTGTTGGACTTTTTCACTTCCAGACCCCTTGAAGTTCTTGGTCCCTTAGCTACAGATCTAGGAGAAAATCTATTTATCATCCACAATTCCAAGAATATCTAGGCCAGCAAGCTCATTTTTAACCCAAATTTCTTGAGATTTCATTTTTTTCAGTCCAGGGGATAAAATAGGCATTCGCCCAAAGTCTAACTTTGGATACTCCCCATTGGTCAAAGTCAGCCCAACAGTTTGGGAACACCTGTATTAAAAGGTACAACCCTGGAGTTAAATGATAATTGCCTTATTTAATGTGAACTGTGCAGTTTATAGTGCATTTCTTTCCAATGTAAATGTTTAACTCATTAAATCACAGGGTTGTTTTGAATATAGGCATCACTTATTAAAACTAACCTAATCATAACATAGTGTCAACAGAAGATGATGTTCTCCAATATGAGGTGCAAATTTAAAAAAAATCTCTCTTCAGAAACTCCTATTATTCATAAACCCACAATGCCTTTAAATGGTATAAGTGTATCCATCTTAGGCCATCTTATGTTTTTGCAGGGCAGTGCGAGACACACAGGTTCGGAAAAGTTCTTGTTCCTATGACACATCCTGCAGCCCTGTCAGTCGACCGTTAACAGCAGAGGATGGCCGTAGCCAAAATTCAGATGAGAGCTCCTTGGGAAAACTCTCCAACATCCTACTTATCCCAAGGCCTCATCTGCATCAGTATGAGGCCAGCAGCTCTTTGGGTTATACTAGCACACGAGGTAAGCTGATGTTACTTATCTTATCCGGTAACCTGATATTCTCTATGGTAATAATGTAGCACAAGAGGATAATAAATGTAAGTAATAAAGGTCATCGAGCAATAGAAGCAAAACTTGCCTTAGCTCATAAACAATAAAGGGCATTGGTCTGGGTAGTGGACGGGGGTTAATGTTACACATGTTGCTACATAACCCTCATGAATATTTTTATCTGTAGATTTCTTAGAGAGGATGATGGAATCCCAACAGCGAGATTCAAGTGCTCCTGGCAGATTCCATGTGGGCAGTGCAGAATCCATGTTGCATATCCGACCTGGGGGATACCATCCGCAGAGAGCACTCATCAATCCTTTTGCACCTTCACGTATGCCAATGAAACTTACTTCAAATCGCAGGAGGTGGATGCACACATTTCCAGTGGGTAGGTTATGCATATGATATACATACATTTATTATTAGTTTTTTAACATCTCTGCCTCTTATTTCTACTTTTTTCTCACGTTAGCTTTGTATGCACTACTATTCCCTTTTAGGCCCTTCTGGAGAAGCAATACAAATACACCACCAAACTCGTCAGAATATGGCAGAGCTACAGGGCAGCGGCATGCGTGAGGCAGCTCATTCATCTGCAGAGTTGCTAGAGTTGGCTTACCACGAAGCTACTGGCAGGTGAACAACTGAGGGCAATGAATATATAAATGTGCTTAACTAATTTTAAGGTATAAGATGCAATATGGCATACAAGTAAATATAGTTAATTTATGAGTGCAAATACAGTGTGCAAAGTGCAAATTTGAGGGCAAGTCACTATGTTTTTTACCCACAATGCAGTGAGTCCTACAGGCAGAATAATCATTAATGGGATCTAGCCAGCTTTACTTATTTGAGAAAAATAATATAATAATATAAGGATAAGTGAATAACTGCCTTCAGAATTCTGCTGCCAAATGCTTGCAAGTCTGCTAAGTCTATTGTATGTGGTTTTACTAAACTTAAGAAAATTGCAATTTTTTCTACACACAAGGATGATTTCTCAGCCCACACAGTGAATATTTCTTTTGTGAAATGTGCTCCTAATTGACACAGTGGTTCTACACTCAACAAGGGAATGCCAAGGAAACAGCACTCACTGAAATAGTAGATTTTCTTGCTTTGTTTCCTCATTCTAAAGTCTTTAATCTTTCAGTGCAAACAGGCAGGCCTCTTTTTAATGTTCAGTTTATGAAGCTCCTCCTCTTTTTCTCCAGGTCTGCTTGGGGGACATAGGGACAGTGGGGGTATAGCTGGCACCACTAGGAGGCAGGACACAATAAAAAAATAGAAACTTGATCCCTCCTCCTCCTGCTATATTCCTACTCTGTAGGCAAAGACACCCAGTTTCGTTGTGTCCTCAGGTGGTTAGGACCGTCTCCTGCATTCAGGAGTATTTTAGTATTTATTTTGCTCTACTTCTCCCCTGCCGCCTCACTACAAGGTCGATCCGGCCCTGTCTGATGGTGAACTATCTCACAGTTCCGAACAAGAAGAAGAGGACTCCCCTAAACTCTCCTCCGAGGCCATTGATTCCTCATCTCCTCAGTATTAGAGACCCTTCACTTAGAGGAGCCTGAACCTAGTTCCAGTACTTCCACCTCCTTGTTTAAGCGCCGCAGCAGGTCCTCACCTTCCTTTCCCTCTCATGCTCAACTCGAGCAAATTATCCAACAGGAATGGGACAAGCCAGAGAGACGTTTCCAGGCTAACCACCGTTTCTCAAACTATAGCCTTTTCCACAGGATCTAACGGTGGACACGCCCCCATCTTCAGTGGACACGCCTGTCTCTCGACTATCCAAGGACACTGCCTTACCAGTTCCTGATGCAGCCTCTCTCAAGGACTCCATGGACACGTCTGCATGATTGCCCCTTCTTCCCTCCAGCGACTCAGCCGTACGGGGGAGACTTCGCAGGTTTGCCGACTCCTGGAAGAATCTGACTCAAGACGCCTGGGTACACAAGGTCGTGAGTCAGGGCTACCACCTAGAATTTACTTCTCTCCCGCCCGCCGGTTCTTTATGTCCAGATATCCTCAGGGGCATAAAAAGGCTCAGGCGCTGCACAACACGTTCAACAAGCTTATCCGTTCAGAGGTCATCATCCCTGTTCTGACCGAGGAGAGATTCCGAGGCTATTACTCAAACTTGTTTGTAGTTCCCAAGAAGGATGGATCTGTTCAGCCAGTCCTGGACCTCAAGGAACTCAATACATTCATTCGACCACAAAGTGCAAGATGGAATCCCTCAGGTCTGTCATTGCGGCCATGTCCCCAGGCCAATTCCTAATCCTCATAGCTCCAAGATGGCCCCGTTGATCCTGGGTCTCGGATCTAGTACATCTCTCAGTAGAGGATCCTTGGACTCTGCCTCTCATCTCGGACCTTCTCTCTCAGGGTCCAATCCTTCACCCTTGTCCTGCCAAACTCTATTTGACGGCGTGCCTACTGAAACCGCAATCCTGAGACGGAAGGGGTTCTCTGACGCTGTCATTCTACCATGCCGTGCAGCCCGCAAACCGGTCTCCACCAAGACGTACCATTGGGTCTGGTCCACTTACCATCGGTGGTGCCAACATAATGGTTTCAATTAACTGAAGTTTTCCACTCCATACCTTCTGGCCTTTATACAGGAGGGACTGTCCTTGGACATGTCCCTCGGGTCGCTGAAATCTCAGTTTTCGTCACTTTCCATCCTGTTCCAAAGCCTTGCTCCCCGATGTTAAGATTTTTCTTCAGGGATTGGCCCACATAAAGCCCACGGTACATTCACTGGTGCCCAATTGGGACTTAACCCTAGTCCTACGTGCCCTGCAATGCGGTCCCTTTGAGCCCATGGATTCTATTCCACTTCACTGGCTCACATGGAAAACCTTTTTTCTGCTGGCTATTGCCTCAGCACAGAGAGTATCTCAGATCTCTGCCCTCTCCTGTAGGTCTCCTCTGTTGACCTTCCACAACAACAGGGCAGTACTTCATACTTCTCCCTCTTTTCTTCCCAAGATGGTTTCCACTTTCCACCTCAACCGGGAAATTACGATTCCTACCTTCTACCCATCCCTTTCCAATGCAAAGGAAGTGGCACTGCACACCCTCGACCCCGTTAGGGCCCTCAAGTTTTACCTGCACCAGGTCGAGGACATCCGCCAATTGGACTCCTTGTTCATGCTTCCCTCAGGCCCTCTCGGGCAAACAAGCTACTAAGACTACCATATCCCGCTGGATAAAACAGGCCATCCAGAGATCCTATTCAGCAAAGGTTCAGGTTCCCCCAGACTTAATCAGGGCACATTCCACCAGAGGAATGAGTGCGCCCTGGGCTTTTCGAAACCAAGCCTCAGCGGAACCAGTGTCGGACTGGCCCACCGGGATACCAGGAAAACTCCCGGTGGGCCAAGGTGTCAGTGGGCCCTCATGCTGTTAAATATTTGGCCTATTTCATGGCCATTCCCTATTTCTATGAAGCTAAATAGATGGAATAATAGTTTATAGTATGTAAAGAATAGAGACTAGAAGAATAGAGATTGAGTGAAGAGAGGAAGAAAAATAGTACTGAGTGGGCCCCTGATCTAAGGTTTTTTGGGTGGGCCCCTGGTCTAAAGTTTTTGGGTGGGCCCCTGGTGTCTCAGTCCGACACTGAGCGGAACAATTGTACAAGGCTGCAACGTGGACTTCAATCCATTTTTTTTGCAAAATTTTACCAGTTTGGCACCTTTGCGGCATCTGAAACCCACTACGGCAGGAAGGTACTTCAGGCTGCAGTGGCTGGTTCCACATAGGCCTCTACTTCCCACCCTTGATTCAGGGGACAGCTTTGGTATGTCCCCACTGTCCGTGTCCCCTGGAGAAAAGGAGATTATGTGTACTCACCGTTAAATCTCTTTCTCTTCAGTCGCTTGGGAGACACAGGGCTTCCCTCCCTGGATAGCGGGCTTCTCTTGGCTTCAGACTTGGTTGACCCAACCATCTGTTCTTCTTGTAATTAGTTATTAGTTTTTCTGTTGATTATTAATAACCTCCTGTTTCTCCTTTGGTACGAACTGACTGTCTCCTCCTACAGAGGAGGGGTATAGCAGGAGGAGGAGGGATCAAGTTTCTATTTTTTTATTGTGTCCTGCCTCCTAGTGGTGCCAGCTATACCCCCACTGCCCCTGTGTCCCCCAAGCGACTGAAGAGAAAGAGATTTAACAGTGAGTACACAAAATCTCCTTTTTTGTTTGATGGTGAGGGGAAAAAATATAAAAGACCAATTTGTGAAATTATTTTTTTGATTTGGCCTGAAAAAATATTGGTTTGGTCAATATGTCCGTTTTTAATTATTATTGCTATTTTTTTCCCCCAGTAGAGCTCAACCCATAAGTTGCCTGTCTAATGGAAGATCTCTAAACTATATAAAAATGATTTTTAGATTTTACTTTTTGATATATATGGAAAAAAAATGACCTTGTGTGTCATAAATAAAAATGTGAATTTGACTGCTATTTGGTGTTTTCTTGCTCCAGGCACAGTGGACCTCGTACCCCTGGGGAAAATGGCTCTTGTGGGAGCACTGAAGAATTCTCCTGCAACATAGCCATCAATGGGCAGAGGAACCACAATACAGGTGATATCAATAGTGAATTAGGCTATATGATTACTGGCATGAATTTTCAGCCATGAATTCTAGAGGCCGGAGGAACACGTGAGGGCATATTTGATACTTTCCTTTTTCTTTTGCTGTAGGGTCTAATCACAGGGAGAAAGAGTCCCCTGATGACAGCGTACCATGCTACACAGAACCCAGTGAGTGGGAGGGCTATGGGCTTAGGAGAGGGTGTTTGCATTGGTTATTGAGGTGCATGGGCTTAACTTAAGAACATTAAAAGAACAGTAACACCAAAAAAATTAGTGTTTTAAAGGAATGTCAATATAATGTAGTGTTTCTCTGCACTGGTAAAACTGGTGTGTTTGCTTCAGAAACACACCTATAGTTTATATAAAAAAGCTACTGTGTAGCCATGGGGGAAGCCATTCAAACACAGGGTACACAGTAGATAACAGAAATGAGTTCTGAAGAATCTCATTGCATACTACAACGTTTATCTCTTATCTGCTGTGTATCCTGTGCCTTTTCTTTTTTTTTTCCAGCTTGAGTGGCTGCCCCCATGGCTACACAGCAGCTTGTTTATATAAACTATTGTAGTCTTTCTAAAGCAAATACATCAGTTTTACCAGTGCAGCACAACCGTACATTACTGTCATCCCTTTAAAACAATTTCATTTTTTGGTGTTACTGCTCATTTAACGTGGGTCTGGGGACTATTTCTTGGGTTTCAATCCAATCATTACTGGAGAGAGAAGCAGTGCATGATGTACTTGCTGACTAGTCTAGTTTAGGATCTTTATTACATGAAAGATGTTTATTTAACTATTAGAGTTTTACATGGATTTTAATCCATTTATTTCTTGTTCTGTTTGTCTTCTAACTAGCCACCCACAATGGTCTTATACTTTTTGTGCAGCCCTTCACCTTCTTAACTTACCACTGATATGGATATGAAGCCACTGTCATCTTGTAAATCTTAGTTTGCTGTAGAAGCTGTGTAATTTCTTTTTATTCTAATTCATATTCTATTAATATTCAGAGGAGGCATGTGATCCTAAAAATGTCAATATGTAATGTTGATCAAACATAATAAATATCCCAGTGCATGATGGGGCAGAATTCTTTGTAAGCATGGCACTGTTAACCGGCTCTCTTTTCTCTTCTTTTTCTCTCTTTCCCACTCAATGCTTCTGCCTCAATTCACTCCTTGTTTGTTATATTTCTCTTGCATATCCTTTTCTCATACTGTACATTTATACCATTCTCTGTCTTTTATGTTGTTTATAATCCACCACAAATATGTCGCTATTTTAATCAAATTAATCTGTTTGTCATCTTACACTTCACTGTACTGTCACCTACTTTCTCATTCTCTCTACCTTTTCTCTTTTACTGCCTACACCTCTCTGCGTGGTCTTTGGGCAGTTTTGATGCTGTCTGCTCCCCCCGTAGTGCCTGGTTTTTGCTGCACAGTTGGGGTGGATTGGAAGTCCCTCACCACCCCAGCCTGCCTGCCGCTTACCACAGACTACTTCCCAGATAGACAGAGTCTGCAAAATGATTACACAGAAGGATGCTATGACTTACTGCCAGAAGCTGATCTTGACAGGTACATACTCCAGAGAGCAAACATGTGTAAATCTTTTGGCTTTATATAAATACCAGGGTGACTGTAGTAGATCTCAGTATTTTCTAGCACCCCATCAGAGTAAGCATGTATATACATCACTTCTTACATCATATAGTGAGGTATATAGACCATTTAAATACTTGGCTGAGCACTTTTTCTTTCTTTTTTTACAATTGATATTTATTTTCAAATATAGCAGTCGGCGAGTTAAATTCACATTTTAACTGCTCACCATAGTGGGGTGTCCTGTTTTTTTTTCTCAGATAGATTAAGTAAGGCAGTTATAAAATGCTCTGTACTTAATATATTGAGATATAATTGAACTAATGAAAGGTGTTAAAGAAGAACAGTGCAAAATTATGGAAACAAATAGATCTACTTGAATGTAATCAGATGGTATTATCCATGTGAGGGTTTTCTATTTGTGATAATGCTGCATATAGGTATATACTGCACCTAAACACTTAATTTTTTCAAATGTATATATTACTAAGGTTTTAATTTTACAGATAAGTTGTTTGCAATAAGAGAAATCTTACTTTCCGTTTCCCATTGCAGACGTGATGAGGAGGGTGCACAGATGACTGCCCAACGAGTTTTTGAAGAATTTATCTGCCAGCGTCTTATGCAAGGGTATCAAATTATTGTTCAACCAAAACACCCAAAAGCCAACTCCTCTGTTCCTCCTCCACTCAGCAGTAGCCCTCTTTATAGAAGAGGTACTTTTTGTTTTATACCCTCAGCTCAGAAGTTTATTTATTTTTCCCTTTTTTTTTTTTCACATTCTCGTGCCTGTTATTTAATAGGGCTGGTGTCTAGGAACAGGGCTGAACAGGAGAACCAGTACTGGCTGAGTATGGGACGAACATTCCATAAGGTGACATTGAAGGACAAGATAATAACAGTCACTAGATATTTACCCAAGTAAGAATTTTTTTTTGTGGAGATATACTGAAGGGAATGTGATTTGGCACTAATAACATAAGATCAGTGCCAGAATGCAACGACATGAAAATACTAAACACATGAACAATGACATATTGCTTAAGACTTTTTTAGTTATTATTAGTCTTGCTTAAAAGCTGGTATAACAGCCAAAACAGTGGCTTTGCATTATTTCATGTTTTTTACCAAGATAAAACCAATCAGTGCAGATTTCCTTCAGTACTTGAATACATGGCATAAAACACATGATATTTGTTGTTATGTGGACTGCACCCTGATGCAGTGCTTCTGATACAAGTTTGTGTGGGGACATGCTTTTGCATAAACAGGTATGGGACCTGTTCTCCAGACTGCTTGGGACTTGGAATTTTCCAGATAAGCCCCCTAGCCTTCCATATTTTGGATCTCCATACCTTAAATCTAGTTTCAACATAAGTTGATTCTTCACGTGTCTTTGGGGGAATTCTCAGCCTTTCAGCTTCATGCTCAAGACACATCAGTCTCTTAGACCATCACTCTCTCTGCTTTTGGCAGTACAGACAGCACCCCCAGTTGCTCTGAGCCCATAGGTGGTGGAGCACACCCCTTTTACCTCCACCAGAACCACGCCACTTGCATTCCCCAATACTGACCTGTCTGCCAGTACCGATTTGTAAAATGCAGATTATAAAATTGGTAGTCGCTATTTATGGGCATTTGACATCCTTTTCTAAGCTCTCTGGCTGCAATAGCTTGCATGCACAGCTCCAGTCAGGACCAAATTGGCTCCTGGGAAAAGCATGTCGAGCAGCCTGACTCGGCTCCGCCAACCCTCCGTTTTATTAACAGCTACAAATGGAGTAGTACTAAGGAGTGCAAGTGGTGCGACTGGGGAAGGGTATTCATTCAGTGTTTTTTTTCAGTGTCCTTGTCATTTGTAAACAAATATTTACAGCTATCTATTCATTGTGATGTTAGGTTTTTGTTAAATGGCTTTTGTGAGCTAAAAATATTTATTCATGTCTTGGTCTTTCTCTTCGGTGCCAACCCACAGGCAGGGCTTGGCAGCAATAACTAGGAAGACTTGGATAAATTGTCTGTCAGACTGTACTATTGTGTTAGATAAAGAAGGTGGTTGCCAAATCTGCAAGAAAAACACTTTAATGTGAATGCAGTTAAGGTTGCTGGTAAAAGAAATTATGTGTTTCATGGCAAGCTATGTTCTAAACTTTATAGTTTTTTTTTTCTTTAAATATATACATCTATTTCATTTACCCCCATTGTGGTACAGTCCCTAAGTCTAGAATTGTTGTGTTGCTAAGTTACAACCCAGCATGAATCTGACTAGTGAGGTAAGAGTTAATGAAAGAAATGGCAACGCACAGTGGTATCAAATACTTTACAAAACATACTTCTGAAGTGCATTATTAGCAATATGCTTTTTATCTGTAATATGTACTTTATACTTTGAAGACATTGCACAATTACTTTAATTTTTTACAGATGCACGCACTTCATGCACAATACCTTCTGTTCTCCCAATTTAATCAGACTCAGGGCTGGCAAACATATAGACATATATATAATAATATATAATAAGAAAATATATAATAAAAGTAAATGACAATATAGTAACCTAGATACTACGTTTTTGGATAAAGACCCCATAGAGGGTCAAAACGTTGATACAGCTATAGGATCCCTTATCCGGAAACCCGATATCCAGAAAGCTCCGAATTACGGAATGGCTGTCTCCCATAGACTCCATTTTATCCGAATAATCCATATTTTTAAAAATGATTTCCTTTTTCTCTGTAATAATAAAACAGTAGCTTGTACTTGATCCCAACTAAGAAATAATTAATCCTTATTGGAAGCAAAAACAGTCTATTGGGTTTATTTAATGTTTAAATTAATTTCTAGCAGACGGAAAGATCCGTTATCCGGAAAACCCCTGGTCCCGAGCATTCTGGATAACAGGTCCCATACCTGTACTAATAAAGTTTTTTATTTTTTAAATAAGACCCTAGAGTGCAACATTATTTTTTCAAATAATGTTTTTTTTGCACCAGGGCATCATTCCCTTTAAAGTGTGTGCAGCAGTCATACGGAATTTGCCCAATGTATATGTGGCCCGCAAATATATGTGAAATCTGAATGGAAGCATATAGCAGTCAGTGAGAAATAGGTATGATCATGCTTAATTCTGTGTTGGCCATTGGGTAATCAACAGCATGGTACAGAGTATGATACATTTGAAATATGATGTAATTTCTAATGTCACTAGGTATCCATATGAATCTGCCCAAATCAGTTATATGTACAGTCTGTGCCCATCACACTCTGCGTGTGATTTTGTGTCCAGCTGGGTAGAATTCTCTCACGAACGATTGGAGGATTATAAATGGAACTATTTGGACCAGTATATATGCTCAGCTGGCTCTGAAGATTTCAGGTAGGGCAATCTCAACTTTTCTTGCATGATATTATTGGCAAGCTGTTTGAAATAAGAGCTCCAAAGCCTGCAGTCCTTTAAATACTGGGGCTCAGATAGGATCTGTGACTACTGTGACAGGATTCCATGTTAAAAAGATTGTTAGTATCTCAGCCATAAAGCATGATATAATTTCTGATTCTGTGAGAAATGGCCACATGTTTAACAACAGACAAACTTCCCTTTGTAAGTCCAAATGTTGATATAATATATTTTTTAGTATGTTTGTTCAAGATGTACAAATAAGCAATTGGGTGTAGTGAGTGATGCCATTTCTGTTAACTGCTGTAGAAAGGGTGGTTGAGCTACAAGTCAACTTTTGATATGTTATAGAATGGCCTATTCTTAGCAACATTTCAGTTGGTCTTCTTTATTACTTTTATTTTTTAAATTGTTTTTCTCTTTCAAGATTTGAAGGCCACTGTCCCGGATAAAAAACTATTGCTTGGTGAGGTTATAGTGTTACTAATTTTTTTATTCAGGCCCTGTACCAGTCATATCTTTCATTCATACCTCTGCACTGTAAACTGTACCATAGCAACCAGATAGCTGTTTAAATTTCAAAGTGGGGAGCTGCTGAACAAAAAAGCAATTAAAAAGTAAATTAATTTAAAAAACCTCCAAAAAAAAGTCCAGTTTCATATTGTCTCAAAATATCAAAAGTTAATTTATAGGTGAACCACCCCTTAAATGGCTCCGGATTATTATTTAAGCAAGCCATAATTTTATGTGGTATAAAATCTTTGAGAACTAATAAATCTTTTAAGAACTAATAAAAGATTTCTTGTACAATGTAATGTTTTGTCTGTTTCTCTATAGTCTAATTGAATCCTTAAAATTTTGGCGTACACGTTTCCTTTTGCTTCCTTCTTGTGTGGGACCTACAAAACGTATTACCGAGGGGAAACAACGGTGCGATCTATATGGTGAACGCCCTCGATCTGAACAAGAGGAAGCACAGTTGTTAGATGGCTTTTTACGCTTTGTGGAGGGGCTAAACCGAATCCGCCGCCGGCACCGTTCTGATCGTTTGATCCGGGTATTATTGGCTGTATACTTTTTTTATAGGAATTTTTAATCAATGTAATAATTGATAAATAATATGGTAACTAAGTACTTGTAAACTGGAATGACATATTTTCTAATTGTGATTAAAAAGGTTAACTGTAATTAATTTTCAAAAATGATTCTGGTCCTAAGGAACAGTTTTGTACTGCAGGCATAATACTTCTACAATCTGCAATTGTACCTATTGTAATAGATATTCGTGTACATAACAGGAGCTGACATAACACTGAAATGTGTTGGCCTTTTTATGATGATATCTTGCTGTAATATATAATCTCCCACTGGTTCCATGTATGTTCTAGTGTGGGAACAGAGCGGTAAGGGTGGCACAAACGAAATATTTAGTCAAGTTTGTCAAAGCAATCAATTAAAAATAATTCCTCTATCAGCATCTGTTTCTCTTTATTCTGTCTTCATGCAGCAGTTGGGTGTCAGATAAATGGTCCAATATATCTTGTATGGGGGGGGGGGGCTTCCTTTCCTAGCAGATGTATTAGAGCTCACTCAAATAACTGATTCCAGTACAAAAAAATCTAACAAAATAAGTGCCTTTTGCACAAATTCTACATGTAGAGAGACAGGATTTCTGGGGATTTTAATAGCGTGAGCTTGAATACATCTTCTAGGCAAAAGGAGCCCCCTATAAGATATATTGGATCATTCATCTGACATCCTGAATGAAGAGAAACAGATAATGAGAGAGAAATTGTGAAGTTAAACTTGATTTTCATTTTCGTGATAGTTCCCCTTTAATATTGGAGGTATGGAAAAGTACTTCTTCTCTGCACTGCAATGGGATAGCTCTTTTTTTCAGAAATAATGGATAAGCCCGTGAAATAGCATTTATATGAGAAGGCTGGCACTATTTTCTTGCTCCTGCTGGTATATTTTTCCTGAAATGCGATAACTATTTCCCTCATCATAGTTCTGCTAGAAATAATGTGATGCCATGCAATCAATCAGGACTATAAAACTATGAAGATTTCTTTCATTTTTTAAAACTCCTGTTTCTCTCTGGTAGTTGTACTTGCTAATCTACACAAGTGTTTATCATACAATGAGTAAATGGAAGTTAAAATGTTTATTCCCACTTGACTTTACTTAGAAAGGAGCAGGTATGAAGGGCTTGCAGTTGCCTGCTCATCCACCAGAACCTCCGGGCCCACCTATAGGGAAGAAAGGAACATCAGCACTATCAGCTTTGCTTGAGATGGAAGCTAATCAAAAGTAAGGATTTCTTTTTGTATGGTTTATAGTAAGGGGAGACAAATACAATGATAAAAGAGAAGTACAATTCTGAGTGGAAATGGTCATGTTTTTGGTTAGTTTTGTGTTGATATGGCTCATAACCGTTGATAATTATGTCCCTTGATTTCCATGTTCACAGAGTGAGAGAGAGGTCTAATTTGTACATTCACTTATTATATATATAGCTATGGTTTGTTGGCACCTAAACACTGAACAATATTTAGTTTGTTTAGATTAAGCTGGACATACACATAAAGAGCTCGCTAAACACACATCTTTCCCCTGTTTGGCCACCCACATCGTAGGTTATTATGGGCTGATACAATGCTTTGGCCTGGGCCAACAAATAGGTTTACTTTGGGGGCCTAAACAGACCAATTGGGGTAGGACCACATTAACAGCACAATGCAATCCTTACTCAACAAATAGCTGGCCAATTTTAGTGGACTAAACTTTAGGCTGCAGGGTTATCAAATAAAAGAACACCAAATTATTTTTCTGTCTTTATTCTCCTTCTCCTCCTTTTAACTTACTTAATGGGCCAACTTCTGAAAAGACTAACATGTTCTAGTGCCCTCAGGATGGAGGGGGAGGGGTTGGCTTCTTCTTCCTATACTTTTGTTTTTCAAAGATCCAGTGGTGGATCTTAAATATCAAAACCAGTGTGTATATTCGTTAAAATTTTCTTGTAGTCATTTGGCCTATAGCAGAAATCCAGGGCTTTTCATTTCGGTGTCCCTCATATTAACTAGTTTTGCATACAGAATATATTATATACTCTGTTTGGCCTTTCTTCTCTGTGAAAATTAGGTTTACTGCATGGTAATTATTCTAACAGTTGTATGATAATTTAACCATTGCATGGGGCTTTTCATTTGAAAAAATCCTGTGGTAAATTGTATACCTTAAATGAAATGGCTATATGGTCCCTTTAAATATGAAAAAGGTATGAAGTTTGATTATATGCTAAAGGTAATTTTCAAGTGTATTGTTAAATGCAGATGTTTTGGATGATATTACACAAAACTGAGTTTGTGACTCTGTATAAAGCCTATTCACTCTGTTCCTTTTTAGTATCTTGGTCCCTAGTGTATCACAGCTAAGAATTTCATTCACTATTCCTTTTACATTTTAGGAGCCTGGGGGAGCAGCAAGCCCTTGTGCATGCTGCAAAAGTGTCATCTCAAGTCTCAGACCCTGCGGTAACTCCCACTTATGTGGACAGTCCTCGTAAGGTATGTTCTTGCTAGAAGACATGTCTTTTTACTTTAATTTTATTTGTGAGTCCATATGTAGATAAATGTATCCCCCTGCCACTGCTTGGTGATTTTCGGGCAGTCTGCTTTCCTGAATTATTCATGTCCTGTGATTCCATGGTAATCTTTCCTGTCTGTCTCCTCCTCTCTTCATGATCTTGTCTTCGCTATTGCTTTCCCCAAACCCCAGGATGGGGCCTTCTTTGTGGAGTTTATACGCAGTCCACGCACAGCGCCCTCCTTCACTTCACAGGTCAGTGCAAGTCGATACCTGTTTTGGGCCTCAAACATATAGAAACCGAATACAACCTTGTACTCTGTGTGTGTTTGCATACATATATGTGTGTCTGAGGAGTTTGTATTTATAGGATTTTGTTTACATGCATGTATGGATCTTTATATGTCATCAGTTATTTGCATATGTTGCATCTGTGACTAAACTGTATGGGACTGCTTATAGCAACCAACAGTACATTACAACTAGCATGGAAAGTATCATTATAAGTTTAGCATGCTCACCCATGAAGAAGTAGTGAGTTACTACACATTCTTCTTAATCATATAACCTATTAAACAAAAAAAGCAATTAAACAAACCTTTAAAATCATCTGTATTTAAAATGTATTCTGGAACAGAAGCTTGCTGCAAATAATTTGTATAACTACATGATATGAAATGTATTTGCTTACCAGGAATTTCTTTCATACTTCTGCAGATCTCTATTGACCAAGGATTTTCTATGGTAACTGATGGCAATAATGCTCTACCTAACACTACCCCTTCTGAAAGAATACAGGGTGTGGCCACTGGAGATCAACCCGCATGTTCAATTGAGTGCAGGTGGGTTGATGGAGGAAATTTGGATATGCTAAATTTAGCCACACTGACTGATCACTACTTCTGCCACATCTATTTGAAATTATGTTAAGGGCATTTCAAACATTTCTCTTTGTAGTGCACAGCAGATATCTGTGGGTCCAAGTGCATTACCAACCAACGCTAGCGTGAGTGATATTCTGGAGGCCATGAAACACCCAACGTATGTAACCTATAGATTTGCAAGGGAACTATTCATGAGTACTTTTAGAAATAAACTACATAAGATTTTATAGGTCAGTTGTAGTTGCATAGGTAAAAATCATGGGATTGAAAAATCTGATGTATAAACTACATGAAATATTTTCCGTGTGACACTACACATCTGTGGGAATTAAAACAGTGCATGCTGCATTTGCATTCAGCAAGATAAAATCCGATGGTGTCTAAAAGACTTGGACCTTCAAAATAAATAGGGAGGGGGCTGAGAACTGGATATAACAAAGGAGCTCTAGAGTACTCTTCTATAGGGTAAAATATCCTTAATAAAACAGATGCAGGCCTGAGTTATGTTGTTTTTTTGTTTTAGTACAGGCATCCCTCTACTTTCAGAGCAGAAGTGCCTTCCTTCTGGTTGCTTTATTAGTGCTGAGGCTGTACACTGGCTAGTCAATAATATTAGCTGGGTGCAAAGTCAGGTTATGGCCATGGATATCATGCAGGTAAGCAGCACTTTTGCATTTTCCGTGAACAATATTCAGGTACAGAGTACTCTTTCTTCAGTTACCCCACAGAACACATTGTGTTTTGCAGAAGATGCTCGAAGAGCAGTTTATCACGCATGCTTCAGGAGAGACATTTAGAACCTTCGTCTATGGCTTTTACTTGTACAAGATCCCAATTGACAAGGAGGCTGACAGAGGTGTGATAATTTGTCTGAGTAGGCTTTCTGATGAATTTTGTTGTCATGAAATATAATTATAAAGCTCTATTTTTTCACAGCACAAGTCTTGGGTCCTGGCTAATATTACTTATCTTTCTCGTTTGCCAGCTGCATCAAACCTGGGGCAGACATGCGTGTGGCATTCCACAGCCATGGAGGATTTCACAGCCTTCCAGCGGAAGTGGTTTGAAGTTGCATTGGTGGAGGAAGAGCTACTACACTCCGAGATCCCACCTTTTCTTTTGCCATGGTTACCTAGTCGCCCCGCATCTTATGCAAGTAGGCACAGCTCCTTTAGCCGCAGCTTCGGAGGAAGGAGCCAGGCCGCTGCTCTGCTAGGTAGCTGCCCGTAGAGGGCAGGGGAGCTGACGGAGAACCAGCCCCAAGAGTATGATTTCCCGTGGACCATAAATGGCCATATTATCACATATATTCACAAAGATGGCAAATAAGTAGCTTTCATGATTATATCACAAAGAATACATTTGGAAAATGCTTTCAAATGAGCTGGACATCTTTAGATGTAGTCACACGCCTAGTTTTAAATATTATCTATGATTAATGCATTTTCTGTAAGAGAATGTTTATATTCTGGCTCAAAAAGCCATTTATAATTATGGTGTGATTTGATTATAGTATAAACACGTTAACTAGATTTAACATTGAGACCGGTCATGATGTATATTACAGCGCACTCTAGCTGTTTTGTTTCAAGTTGCTTCTTAAAGATTTTGTCCTATGTACCACATAAATTTAACTGCTAAGTCTTGCCACAAACACGTAATCCTTTATATATTTCTAATCATTCGCCTACCACACAAAGGTCTTGGATATCATAGCGTCCATGTGACATCATTGGTTCCTCTCTTGGCTCCGACTGGCTGCAATTGTCTTCATCAGCTCCCCCCCTGCTGCGATCATGTAACCTGCATGCAAATCTTTGTCCAGAACCATGGAACAAGTTCTGTGACAATCTTCCTTTGAACATCCTCCTGTTTGTATCCTTGGTCATAAACTGTGGATTTCATTGACTTATATTAATAATACTAAATTCTGGTTCATCATTATTCATGTATCTGGGTTGCCTCATTGGTTATTGGTTCATCCTGTTTTTTTAGTTCAGTCCTAGATGCTTTACTTATCATCTGCATGTCTTGCAATGTTGCATGCTCTTGCTATCGCTTAGATTTTTTTTTTGTATGTCGGTGTATCTCTAATTTTTGATATTCCTGTGTACCATAGTGTTTTATATATGTATATGTATGTGTGTATATATATATATATATATATAGTGCTTGGAGTCTTCCACAAAAAGGTTAGGCATAATCAACTTGTTCAGCTGCATGTTTTATTCTTCACTCTTCACATTACGTCTCAAACTTAAAATCTAATGAGTTGGTCATAAGGGCTTACATTCCCATCATACTCCTTACAGATAACAGGATATCTGTAAGTTGGATCCAGTGTTAAAAGATCTGCGTAGGATATGACTGGGCTTGTAGATACACCAGGTATCTGAAGATGCATATTCCTAGAATATGGCTTCCAAGAAGAAATAGAACATTTCTAATGCTGCTCCTCTTCCCAGGAAAAGCAATAAAATGCTTTAAAATAGCTATCAATAGGAATCATGAGAGGTATTTTCCCATTAACTATTGTTAAATGCAAGTATGAAAATGCCCTCAGTCAAAAAAGTTATGCTAGTTTATAAATAAAATATAAATACATTGTTCAAGTTAATTAAGACTAACCTTTTACATGGAATTTTTTTGGCCTGTTTTTATTTCTCTTTTTATTTGATTGATCATCTATTGATCTAACTAGTTTTTGTCTCTCTTCCCCTCCAAATAAAAAAAGCTGCTACGGTCCCAGAGCAGAGAACAGTCACTTTAGATGTGGATGTGAATAACCGAACTGACCGGCTAGAATGGTGCAGCTGCTACTATCATGGAAACTTCTCCTTGACTGCTGCCTTTGAGATCAAACTGCACTGGATGGCAGCAACCACAGCAATGCTATTTGAGATGGTGGGAGATTTTGTATCACTTGCCCTAATTGTATATAACCTTTAGATTCTGATTGTCAGACTGTTGACATGTTCTTTTGCAGGTTCAAGGATGGCACCGTAAAGCTCCGTCCTGTGGTTTTCTCCTGGTACCTGTACTTGAAGGCCCTTTTGCTCTCCCCAGTTACTTGTATGGGGATCCTTTGCGTGCTCAGCTTTTTATTCCACTTAATATCAGCTGTTTGGTAAAGGCTGAGAATGACCATCTTTTTGAAGGTAAGTGTCTTCTTGGAAAAGGGCAGGACCAGAGACAATCTGTAGCAACTGATACAAATATGTGAACCAATTTTAAGACACACAGATATGCTATATTTATTTTACTCCTATGTTTTAGGTTTTGAACCAGAAACTTACTGTGAGCGAATGTACCTGCTACTGGAAGTAATTGCTTACAGGTAGTTATTTCCCTCTTTTAGAATGCCCTGTATTTTTCTGTTCTTTATGAGTCTTCCTTCATAGCCATTCTTTTTTGCCCTATATCCATACAGGTTTGGCTTTATTCAGGACAAATATTCAGCATCTGCATTTAACTTCCCATCAGAGAATAAACCTCAGTATATACATGTGACCGGTGAGCACAAATATAGATACTGTACTCTTACAAATCTTAATGCATTCCAGTGAGCACTGCTTATAACGGAAGACTACTACTGATAACTGATCACTAGGCATGGTTTATACACAAAAGCCATGAATATCCTGTAAATGATATCCTTATAAATAGCTCTTAGTGATGATATCAGTTATAAACTGAGCTTAGTAATGTAATTTTTGTCACGACTCACTAAAAGTTGTGTATTATAATAAATAAAGTACCCCCTGTTGGGAAATATGAGGATATTAGTAGTCACCTCTGAGTTACATGACCTGTATAAAAGCAGTCCACCACCTCCACTCCTCTGTGACTTATGATATGCTTATATTTTACAACAGGGGGTACTTTATTCACTATATAATTTACAGGGTATTCGTGACTTGTGTATTATAAAGCCATGTTGTAGTGTGCCTCTATGTTTCTCTTAAGCAGCCTTCTCTTTGTTTCTAGGCACTGTATTCTTACAGCTGCCTTACTCAAAGCGGAAAGGACAGCAAAGACGTAGGAGAAATTCCACCAGCTCTTCTACTCAGAACTTTTTTGGAGAAGAACGCATAGGGTATAACTGGGCCTACAACACCATGCTGACTAAGACGTGGCGCTCAATTGGTACAGGAGATGAACGGTTTGCAGACCGTCTGCTCAAGGACTTTACTGACTTCTGTGCTAACCGGGATAACAGGTTAAGCACGTTCTGGGCAAACTGCTTGGACAAGATGAACACAAGTGCACCTTAAATATGCCTGCAGTATCTGTGCTGAGAACAGCATTGTGGTCTGTTCTCTCAGCACTCTAAATAAGCAAGAAGGCTGCAACCAAAGTCAGAGTCAAGACACAGTGTCTACGGTACATGGACAGTCTCTCCTCCAAGAGGAGCATTGTGTGCCTTTTCCATTAGTTGCTAACTTGTGTAGAAGTAACTCTTGCGTTTACCTACCTAATTTGAAAGGTATATTCACTGTTCGTTGGACATTTTCCACAAAGACCAGCTTACAGAGTTGTGGTAGAAAGCCTAAAAACAGTGTTGCACTTTCATCGATTATGTCTTGTGAAAAGGCAACCTTCAGTGCTGTGAAGCTGTGGCCAGACTACATCTGGGGTGCTTTCACCACAGGGTAGTGCTGCTTGCTAGGTATATACACATCCGAGCAGCTTCTTCATTTTAATGAATAATGTACTTTTCCAACTGCTGCTTCGTGGAGGTGGAGAATTTGCTCATTTGAAGAAGCTGCTCTGGTGAGTAGTGAAACGTCTTCAATGATTACTCAGCAAGACTAGTTGTTTTAGAATTACTAGATATATCTATATGATATAGGGCTCCTTGCTAAAAAATTGTAAATGGGAGAACATACGGTATGTTGTGCTTCTCAGTTCATCATGAGTGCAGGCCCCGGACTGGCAATCTGTGGGTTCTGGCAAATGCCAGAGGGGCTGCTGTAAGGTCCCATAGACAGTCACTATTTAGTGGGCTGGTGGGGGAATATGTGGGCCTCTGTGTACTTGGAATGACAGGGCCTATTTTGTTGACTCCCAGTCCAGACCTGCATGAGAGCAGTGTCTCTGCCCTGGGGTGGTGTATGCCATGCTGATGTAGATGCACAGTGTCTGCATGATATGCTGCAACCTCTATACAGGTACATGACTGCTTCTAAACAAAAATGCTCTTAGTGGCTCTGAATAATGTTTATGGCAGTTTGGGAAAGTCATCACACAGGCCTTGTTTAGACTGTTTTTGGACAGATGTGTTACTATCACAGGTTAGGAGGCATTTTATGGCAATAAGCGTGGAAGTGCTCATTGTAGGAATCCAACATGAATGTACCTGAATGATGATTATTTGTGTAGAAGGCTGCTCAATTAAACTTTGTAACGGCTACACAAGTTTGTGTGTTACTAAGGAGTGACGGGGCGCTGTCCTACAAGGACTTGAGTTCAGTGACAGCAGCAATTTGTAGCGCTCCTTTCCATAATCCCGACCCCCTTCTACACTGGTGCCCCCACTTCGTGCTGTGCAATGCAGCACTTCCACTACGCATGCGCTGAGTGTTTCCTATAAATAGATCGTGACGTCATCTAGAAATGTTCCGTAAGGCTCCGCCTTTGCACCGCCCCTTGGTAGTGTGTTCAGGGGCTGAAGTGCTGCTAGTAGCGGAACCTGGTCCTGCGCGCTGACAGTGTCCGGGAGCTTGGGCAGTACCGGTACCGGATTCAGAGCAGAAACCGGCGTCTGAGCTAGCCCCCCTCCTGCTGAAAGGATGGCTGATCGGGAGCAGCAGTTGCAGAGAGCCCGCTTAGCGGAGCAGGCGGAGAGATATGAGGACATGGCAGCAGCAATGAAATCGGTCAGTATGGCTTTAAATATATATCTAAACTATACATCTACCCTACGGTCATTCGTGTGCCCGTGTAATGAAGTGGTTTGGCTGAGAAATTGGCCTTAGACGAATGAATGGGCGTATTTATTGTAATAGAAGTGCAATTCTGAACTCCCTGTAGTATGTGGGCGGGGTGGGGCAGCCGGAGAGTAGAGGGTGCCGGAGACGCACCATTGGCACATTGCAGCCTTTTCTGCACAGAGACACGGGCAAGGGCTTTGGTCTGTTCTACCACTAATAACACGGCACCGCCATGGACTACCGGCAAATCTTGTACCTTTCATATGAAACAGCGAATGGCAGATTAATCCCACATTAGAACTGGGTGTGAGCTCCGTCAGTGAATCATACCTTGGGGTGTATTAAACTGAGTCATAGATGAGATCCCTATCACCACCAATACATTTGTTCAGTGCCTCTTATGTCTTATTGTGTATGACGGACACTAAGGTTATTCTCTTTAGTATGCACGCTTTAGCACCCAGACACATTCATCTGTGTGTGTGACACTTCTCCGTCATGTGAGTGTGACATTTCTCTCGTCATGTGAGTGTGACATTTCTCCTGTCGTGTGTGTGTGTGTGACATTTCTTCCGTCATGTGTGTGACATTTCTCCCATCGTGTGTGTGACATTTCTCTCGTCATGTGAGTGTGACATTTCTTCCGTCATGTGTGAGTGTGACATTTCTCCCGTCATGTGAGTGTGACATTTCTCCTGTCGTGTGTGTGTGACATTTCTTCCATCATGTGAGTGTGACATTTCTCCCATCGTGTGTGTGACATTTCTTCCGTCATGTGTGAGTGTGACATTTCTCCCGTCATGTGAGTGTGACATTTCTCCCGTCATGTGAGTGTGACATTTCTCCTGTCGTGTGTGTGTGACATTTCTTCCATCATGTGAGTGTGACATTTCTCCCCTTGTGTGTGTGACATTTCTTCCGTCATGTGTGAGTGTGACATTTCTCCCGTCATTTGTAAATGTAACATTTCTCTTGTCATGTGAGTGTGACATGTCTCCTGTCGTGTGAGACATTTCTTCCGTCGTGTGTGTGACATTTCTCTCGTCATGTGAGTGTGACATTTCTCCTGTCGTGTGTGTGACATTTCTTCCATCATGTGAGTGTGACATTTCTCCCCTTGTGAGTGTGACATTTCTCCCGTCATTTGTGAGTGTGACATTTCTCCGTCGTGTGTGTGACATTTCTCTGTCGTGTGTGACATTTCTCCCATCATGTGTGTGTCATTTTTTCCGTCATGTGTGAGTGTGACATTTCTCCCGTCATGTGAGTGTGACATTTCTCCGTCATGTGTGTGACATTTTTCCGTTATGTGTGTGACATTTCTCTGTCATGTGTGTGACATTTCTCCGTTGTGTGTGTGACATTTCTCCTGTCATGTGTGTCTGACATTTCTCAGTCATGTGACTGACATTTCTCAGTCATGTGACTGACATTTCTCAGTCATGTGTGTGACATTTCTCCATCGTGTGTGACATTTCTCCATCGTGTGTGACATTTCTCCATCGTGTGTGACATTTCTCCATCGTGTGTGACATTTCTTCCGTCGTGTGTGTGACATTTCTTCCGTCATGTGTGAGTGTGACATTTCTCCTGTCATGTGAGTGTGACATTTCTCCCGTCATGTGTGTGTGACATTTCTCCCATCATGTGAGTGTGACATTTCTCCTGTCGTGTGTGTGACATTTCTTCCGTCATGTGTGTAACATTTCTGCCGTCGTGTGTGTGACATTTCTTCCGTCGTGTGTGACATTTCTCCATCATGTGAGTGTGACATTTCTCCCGTCGTGTGTGTGTGACATTTCTTCCGTAAAATTAGCGAGTTGCTCTCGCACACCCTGGCCTTCAATTGAAGATAATCCCTGTTGCACAGCAATGGCGGAATCGGCGTCCCACCTTGAAATGATGGATTTACCCTGCTAGCTGTACCTGTGTGCCAGTGAATTTTCTTTGGATGTGACATTTCTTCCGTCATGCGTGAGTGTGACATTTCTTCCGTCATATGTGTGTGACATTTCTCTCGTCATATGTGTGTGACATTTCTCTGTCATGTATGTGACATTTCTCCGTCGTGTGTGTGGCATTTCTCCGTTGTATGTGTGACATTTCTCCTGTCGTGTGTGTGACATTTCTCCGTTGTGTGTGTGACATTTCTCTCGTCATATGTGTGTGACATATCTCCCGTCATGTGTGTGTGACATTTCTCTCGTCATATATGTGTGACATTTCTCCCGTCATGTATGTGTGACATTTCTTCAGTCGGATGTGTGTGACATTTCTCTCATCATGTGACATTTCTCCCGTCGTGTCTGTGTGGGACATTTCTCCCGTCGTGTGTGTGTGACATTTCTCTCGTCATGTGAGTGTTACATTTCTCCTGTCATGTGTGTGTGTGACATTTCTTCAGTCATGTGTGTGACATTTCTCTCGTCATGTGAGTGTGACATTTCTCCCATCGTGTGTGTGTGACATTTCTTCACATTTCTTCCGTCGTGTGTGTGACATTTCTTCCGTCGTGTGTAACATTTCTCCCGTCATGTGTGTGTGACATTTCTTCAGTCGTATGTGTGTGACATTTCTCTCGTCATGTGTGACATTTCTCCTGTCGTGTGTGTGTGACATTTCTCCCGTCGTGTGTGTGTGACATTTCTTCAGTCATGTATGACTGTGAGATTTCTCCCTGTCGTGTGTGTGTGTGACATTTCTCTCGTCATGTGAGTGTGACATTTCTCCTGTCATGTGTGACATTTCTCCCGTCGTGTGTGTGACATTTCTCCCGTCGTGTGTGTGACATTTCTTCCGTCGTGTGTGTGACATTTCTTCCGTCGTGTGTGTGACATTTCTTCCGTCGTGTGTAACATTTCTCTCGTCGTGTGTGTGACATTTCTCTCGTCGTGTGTGTGTGACATTTTTTCAGTCGTATGTGTTGTGACATTTCTCTCGTCGTGTGTGTGTGACATTTTTTCAGTCGTATGTGTTGTGAGATTTCTCTCGTCGTGTGTGTGTGACATTTCTCCCGTCGTGTGTGTGTATGTGACATTTCTCCCGTCATGTGTGTGACATTTCTTCCATCATGTGTGTGAAATTTCTTCCATCGTGTGTGTGACATTTCTTCCGTCGTGTGTGTGACATTTCTCTCGTCATGTGAGTGTGACATTCTCCTGTCATGTATGTGAGTGTGACATTTCTCCCATCATGTGTGTGTGACATTTCTCCCGTCATGTGTGTTTGAGATTTCTCCCATCGTGTGTGTGACATTTCTCCCGTCATGTGGTGTGTGACATTTCTCTCGTCGTGTGTGTGACACTTCTCCCGTCGCACGTGTGTGTCATTTCTTCCGTCGTGTGTAACATTTCTCTCGTCGTGTGTGTGACATTTCTCTCGTCATGTGTGTGACATTTTTTCAGTCGTATGTGTTGTGACATTTCTCTCGTCGTGTGTGTGTGTGTGTGACATTTCTTTCGTCGTGTGTGTGTGACATTTCTCCCATCGTGTGTGTGTGTGTGTGTGTGTGACATTTCTCTCATCATGTGAGTGTGACATTTCTTCCGTCGTGTGTGACTTTTATACCGTCGTGTGTGTGTGACATTTCTCTCGTCATGTGAGTGTGACATTCTCCTATCATGTGTGTGAGTGTGACATTTCTCCCGTCATGTGTGTGTGACATTTCTCCCGTCATGTGTGTTTGAGATTTCTCCCGTCGTGTGTGTGACATTTCTCCCGTCATGTGTGTGTGTGTGTGTGACATTTCTCCCGTCATGTGTGTGACATTTCTCCCGTCATGTGGTGTGTGACATTTCTCTCGTCATGTGTGTGTGTGACACTTCTCCCGTCGCGTGTGTGTGTGACACTTCTCCCGTCATGTGTGTGTGTGTGACATTTCTTCCGTCATTTGTGTGTGTGTAACATTTCTTCCGTCATGTGTGTGTGACATTTCTTCCGTCGTGTGTGTGTGACATTTCTTCCGTCGTGTGTGTGTGACATTTCTCTCGCCATGTGTGCATGACACTTCTCCATTCATGTGTGTGTGACATTTCTTCCATCGTGTGTGTGTGTGTGTGTGACATTTCTCCCGTCGTGTGTGACATTTGTCCGTCATGTGTGACATTTCTCCCGTCATGTGGGGATGTGTTCTGATTGGCACTTTATCCCCTGTTTTGTGTAGGTCACAGAACTGAACGAGCCTTTGTCCAACGAGGACCGGAACCTGCTGTCTGTAGCCTACAAAAACGTGGTCGGGGCACGCCGCTCCTCATGGCGTGTGATAAGCAGCATCGAGCAGAAGACACTAGCAGATGGCAATGAAAAGAAACTGGAAAAGGTGAAAGCCTACCGAGAAAAGATCGAGGCAGAGCTGGAGGCTGTGTGCAGTGAAGTACTGGCACTGCTAGACAAGTTTCTCATCAAGAACTGCAATGACTTCCAATTCGAGAGCAAAGTATTCTATCTAAAGATGAAGGGCGATTACTATCGCTACCTGTCAGAGGTGGGCTCAGGGGAGAGGAAGAAAAGTGTGACTGAAGCATCTGAAGCCTCATACAAGGAGGCCTTTGATATCAGCAAAGAACACATGCAGCCGACTCACCCCATCCGACTGGGTCTGGCCCTTAACTTCTCTGTCTTCTACTATGAGATACAGGGTAACCCTGAGCAGGCTTGTCTCCTTGCAAAGCAGGCCTTCGATGATGCCATTGCTGAGCTAGATACGCTAAATGAAGATTCCTATAAGGACTCCACCCTCATTATGCAGCTGCTGCGCGACAACCTGACCCTGTGGACAAGTGACCAGCAAGATGAAGAGACTGGAGAAGGGAACAACTAAAGAGGGCCCTGCGTTTTGCTGCTGCCCATTAATGACCCGCTCCCCAACATCACTTGTCACCCACACTTCCACCCCCCAACCCCAAACATGTCCTGTGCTTATCATATACGTATCATTGGCACAACTGCTCATACTGCTGCCTGCCTGGGGAGAACGGGTTCTTGCGGAGTCCTCTTGGGCATTGCTGGATTGCGTTGGCACATCAGCTGTTTCTTAGGTTTTCCTCGCCTTGAGCGGGGCAGAAGAGAAGCTGCAGTTTGAGAGGCGCCCAAACTCTCCTAGTTGATAGGGCAAGTACGGGCTGGAATGAAGCAAAGTGGTCCTGTTTTATTCCGTTAAGATACTCTGGTTTAGTTTTCATTTGTGCAGCATTCCTTGTGCATGTAATATTGCCCTCATCCCCTTCTGGTGAGCTGGCTCCACAGCTGTGACTGGCCAGTGCTCACAGGGACAGGGAGTCACATATATTGTTTGCTTACAATAGACATTTACATGTGAGCTTTGTGAGGTTTCTCAATGCCCTTTTAACTTATGGCGTGTTTATAATTCTGCATCTCCTGTGGGTTTGGATGCTCTTTTTCATTTTATTTTATTTTTCTGCTAATTTCGAGGGCTTCATTATTTGTTAGTTTTGTGCTGGTCAGTCCTTGGCTACACCTGCACAGTGTGTACTCGCCTGTTACAATGGATGCTGATATAATGCCAGACACCCAATTTAAATGTCTTGGGATTACTTGGATGAAATAAATGCTGCTTTGAGGATATTAAATCTACACCAGCCTCTTGTCTCTTTTTCTAGATTGGGCTTGACAAGGAGTTCCTGGGCTTCAGCATCCATATGTGATCCACATTTCACCACACCTGGAAGCTGGTTGCTAGGATTTATGGAGGGTGATAAGGCCGAAGGGTGGGGCAGTTTCTGAGACTGGGCTTTTAAGGCAACATCACAATTGATATCTGTAGTAACTTAATATGATGTTTATTTTTACTGGCCTGAACTGTTTTATGTTTTGGTTAACCAGCGCTGAGTACCTGAGTTAATGATCAGTGATCAATAGTTTTAACGGTAGCTTGCCTTTTTCACACATGGAACTGAAATTCTGAACATTATGTGTGTACAAAATGTAGATGTGCAAATGTAGGCTGACTTAGGGTTATTCAGACACAAGGTACCTACATGAACGAATTGCAGTTTAGGTAGGATACCTTTAGTTCTACATAAAATGTAAAAAAAAAATTTCTGGTGGATACCACTAGCACTGATCTAATTATAGCTCATGATTTTTCTGCCTTTAGAAACCCAGGTGACTAGCATTTAAGGTGGCCATGCTCTTACCAATCTCCAAAAGGTAACTGAAAGAATGGCCTGCATGCTTATTCATACAGCTTGCTGTACATGTGGATGGCCAGATTCTATTTTTTTGGGTGGAGGGGATACAAAATATCAGAACTGCAGTGAGTAAAGAGTAGCTACAGCTCTGCTTCCTCGGTGCACTGGCAGATAAATGACCAGTTTGGCAAGATCAGCCACAGTCGCATAGAATTGCAGGATGACCAACTCACAAACTTACATTCTGAGCAGTCTTGGCACACAAACTGGCCCATCAAATTTGGGTTTGTTTTGACCAGCTTCAGTTGTTGCTAAGATAAAAAGAGCACCATCAAGGTAAGGAGTAAGTGACCTGTTTGACCTTGTTCCACTCTTCACTTTTGGCTCAGCAATGTTAATGCTCTAATGGTATAATTTGCCATTCAGTCACCATGCCCATTTGTATGGCTCAAGCCAATACACCTAAATAAGGTTGAGAAAGAATGAGCCTTATATCATAAGATAACCTTGCAATACAATTTCTCCCGTAATCTCTTTAATCTATGTAAATTTAAATTGGCCATATGTCTTAGATGTATGAACGTTTCCCATCACTATTATTTTCATTGCATTTAAGGTATAAGATGCCTTTACAGCCACCACCACTTCGTAGAACCTAAAACTGAATGCTCCTCTGAAAGGAATTCTCTGTAACTGGAGAGAACGCACTTTTTTGCTCTACAAGATCCATTGTTAGAAATGGTCGAGTGATTGTAAAGGCATGCACTACTTGGCTCTAACATCAAAATAACGCAGAACATTTCCTGCCTGCATGTGACCTGAATAATTCATCCAGCAACTCTCAGGTAATGGTTATGATGTGCATGTTCTCTGGCAGTTTCCACAGCAACAGGATGAGATTTATAGAAGCTTCAGTTTCCATGGTAATGGACTAGAAGGCGTAATGCTGCAATAAGCTGAGCTTCAAAAGGTATGGCGACGTGCCTGATTTTTCATACTGTAGATCTTCTTGCATGCTTGCATTTTAAAATATTTGCCAGTCTTTAAAATTACTAGGTGCATGGAACAGTATCTCTGGCAAAATGTTCATAAGATAAATTTCTAATTTTTTTATGATTGCTTTTAATAAAGTGTTAGAATACAATTATTTAGTTTTAAGACACACTCTTCCTTAGCAAAGATGCTGAAGCATTTACCTTAGAAACGGCATGATGTCACAAACTGGTGATGCATTACCAAGGTGATGGCAAGTAACGCTATGGCTTGGATGAGTCAGTTCAAGGATTCTACAAGTGATTACAATTTAATACTTTACAGGTCCTATGTGTGTGTATATGTATGTGTGTATATATATATATATATATATATATATATATATTTATTTATTTCAGTTTTAATCAGCCTTTTGCGTGGGAATATGTTTTATTTATTGATCTACCAGGGACCACACATAGCAGGACAAAACTAAAATTGCCATTTTTTCATCTCCATGTATAAGCTTCTATCCATTTTTTTGTTTGATACATTTATCTCTCATGAGATGCAATAGTTTTTTAAATTTCCTGTGTGCCAATCCCAGTGCTCCCGACCTGGTGATGAAAATTTGTGCATGTGCACAAATGAAGGGGGAGGGGACAGGGGTGATGAACAGCAGCGGCCCTATGGGTGCCCACTATGTAAATCTAGTGGCACAAACTATCTCTCTAACTAAAGAAGAGTCCTTTAATGTAATTTCAAACAAACATAGTCTGTGAAATCTTGAAGTGCTCCTTTAGGATACTGTCACTTTAAATTAGTAATAATCACTCCAAAAGTCTCTGGATGCTTGACAGTCACTCTTCATGCGAGTCCAGCACTTGCAGCCATGCAGTGCGACTAGCAGACCCTTTGGATACTCAGATAAAAATCCCCTGCCAATACTGGTTTCTTCAGTCAGGATTTTTTTTCACACTCTGTCTCTCTCTAGGCACAGTATCTGCCTTCCCTGTGCCAGCCTGATCCAAGTGGTGTGGCCTTTCCTTTGCCACCTCGTGGTTTTCTCTGCCAGGCTTTTTTGCTTCCTCTTCCTGCCGGCCACTTCCAGGCTGCTGTGTAACTTCCTGCAGCCCTGAGATCACTGTGCAGCTGGTTGGTAGGCAATGGCTTACAGCACACAGACACAGGCTCTTTGCCTGCTTCACTGCAGGGAACTGCTGCAGAAGAGGGGTAAGTGCGAGGATTCTAAACTACCACCCTACAAAAGTGTTTTAATTGAATTAAAATATAGTGTACTGTTGCTCTGCAATGCTAAAATTGGTGTGATTGCTTTAGAAATGATACTATAGATTATATAAACAAGCTGCCAGTGCAGGGCAACACTACATTATATTGGCATTATATACTATATAATACTTTCATTATTTGGTGTTACTGTTGCTTTAAAGGGCACTTATCACAGAAATATTATATCCCCCACCACAGGTATAGGCTAACCGAGCAAGCTCCCAGTCTGTGAAACACAAAACTCAACAGATCTTACTGGCCACATTTAGGGTGAGTGCTCTCTTACACCTGCACAATAATGTAAAACCCATTGGTAAAGTCTATGGTGCAACTCGAACCTCTTTTATACCAGAGTCTTTATTACATGCTTTTGAGTGATGCGTCTGCTATGGCAGCATTGGTATTCCCCTGTACTAAGCACAATTCAGCAGGAACAGCCCATAAGTTTGCTCATAGCCTGTACAGAGAGATCCCATAAAACTACCCAGCCTATGTATTACTGTGAGGTCAGTAGGTGGGTGGGGAGGTTTGATTGATTACTGTGACTGTATCTTTCTGCAGTAACCTGCTTGTGTGGACATTTTGGTCAAGGGCATTCCTAAGGGCAATACTGGCCCTCAACCTCCTGAGGTAGTTTGCTGCTGCTGCTGCCTTCCCCTGGATGCTCACCTTTTTGTGAAAAATTGTGTTTTTCCCCATTAAAACTCTGACCAGAATAAAATCAGATTTTAATAAATACCCCCCTTAGACTGTTTAGGGGACTTTGTCCAGGTCATTAGAAAGTCAATTTGCTGCTAATTTAAAGGTCAACTACAACTATATAATAATAACATCTTCTCCCATCTTCTGTGTTTGTGTCTCTCTCATAGCTTTGGCCTAGTTCAGTGACCCCTGCCCTAATACAATCTTAGCCTTTATTATGGGCCGCTTGAGTTATAGAATTAGTATATGTAGGAAAGACAGAGAATATTGTAGGAATAAGAGCAGTAGATGTATATAGTCTATATGTCAAGTGAACTTTAACAATCCCTTACCTCTCTGCAGGTGCCACTTGATGTTAGATTTCACACCCCTTTCATTCCAGATATTTGAAATGATGGGGTGTGACAACAGCTACCTTGCAGGAGGCCTCCATGCTGCAAAATTATAATTGTTCATGTTCAATAGTAACTACATTTTCAAAGTTCACGCATTAAAAGACTGTGGAAAGAGCCTTCTCAGCCATGTGCCTTGTATACCCGACAAGCCTCTATTTTACAGACAGTCCTTTTATTAAACATTGTGATGATGTCACCTTGATCATGTCACTGTATGCCCAATCACAACACAGGCAGAAATGAGCTGATCAAGAAGGCAATAGAGGGCGAGACCCTTCCCTTCTAATGGTTCAACTGGTCTGCCTGAGAAAGGGGAATCTATTGTGCTTACTTACTACTCACACCAACATCTTGGCCTGGCTTGTAATGGCTGCCAGATAATAACCCCAAGATCTCAAGCATTCAGGAGCTGCACATATTATACTTCACTTTTAGCATCACTTCTCTCCTATTTATCCATTCCCCATCCTTACGTCACTCCAATTCCCAATGTCCCCCTCACCATAACTTTCCCTTATTTTAAGTGTTTCCTTGGCTTTCTCATTTGTACACCCCTTAACCCCTTGTCAATATCCCCACCCTCTCTCAAATTAATTTTTTGTTTCCCCACCCTCTATTCTTGTTTCAGTGTAAGTGTCTCACCATTTGTCCCAAAGTAAAGTTGGAGTAGGACCATGCATAATTCTTTTTATTAGCTTTTTGCTGGGAAGTCTGCTGAATGCTAAAACACATGATGACAATATGATAACTGACGATCACAACATTTTTTTGAAAAACAACAAATCTTGAAAAAAGCTTGTGTTTCTGTTTTTCTATTGCCGGCATACATACAAAATAACTGCATCGGAAACTAATAATAATATTAATATTAAATATTTAATAATAATATTTAATAATATTCTGTGTTACAGCTTTTCACATAAATGCCCTCTAATCTATCTAATTTATCTAATGTATCTAATCTAAATATATAATTTAAATCAATCCACATCCTATTTGGAATGCACAGTAAGAAAATACAGTAGAACCCATTTTATGTGTTTCAGGGGACCAGAAAAAACTGGTTTAAAATCCTGGGAAAATGGAAAATGAATTGTAAATTATATATTGGTGGAACCACAGAACAACTATGTAAAATGACAGAAAATGTAAAATGAAAATACAAAGCCTGACACTTTGTACTGACAGGAAACATTTCAAGGAGTGAAGTGATGCAATTTGAAAGAATGACCCCAAACACCCCAGGCTGAGTGTGTCACACGGAGTCCTCATACAGACAGAATTGAATTGGTTTCTAATATTCCTGTGCCCTGCAATTAGAATGCATTTCTCTCCTTCACTTCAGGCCCCCCCTCTCCTAAAAACCATATTACAGCTTTAGATTTGCTGTTGTGAGAGGGGTTTGTGCAGTGAGCGAATAACAAAAGTCCATGCAGTTCAGCTTGTGTAAGCTATATACATCACATATAAAGCTGGAGAGAAGACATCACAATACCTTGGAGGTATATTCGATGGTCTTGTTTCCTATATTGGTCAGAACCTCTGGAGCCATGTATGGAATACGGGGCCGGAACTAGGGGTAGGCAGAAGAGGCACGTGCCTAGGGCGATGGCAAGGAGGCGAAATGGCTGGCCGGGTTGCCTTGGGCTTGATGGAATAGCTTCAGTAGCACAACTTCTTGTCCCAATGGTGGCACAGCTGAAATCACCTGTAGGATTGTATGACAAAAGCAGGTATTTTAACGTTTATATTAAAATGCAACCCACCATGGAGAAACAAAAAATATCCATTTTTTTTAGATTTTAAGCATCACTTACTGATCTTTACATCTGCAGACGCTGTGACCATCATGTTCTCTGGTCTCAGGTCATGGTGAATCACCTTGTGTGTATATCAAGGTGACAAAGGCCCTGCAAAATGAATAAAGCCAAAGTGAATATATAAATATTTTTCATGCTGTTTAATTAATTAGATGTATCCAGAACAGTACTGAGGAGGTTCCCATGAGACATACCTGTAACACCTCCTTGCAGATATAGGCTATCCAGCTTTCTGCTAAGAGGTGGTGCCTTTTGGTGTGAAAGAGCTCTTTTATAGAGGGACACGTATAAAGCTCTGTTGAAATCAGAAACACAAAGAACAGTTAACACATAGGAGCTGATTTACTAAGGTTCGAATGGTAAATTCAAATTTTTGGCCAAAACTCACAAATTCGAATTTAAAAACCACCAACTCGAATTTGAATTAGAATGAGAGATTTATCACATCTCGACCCTGGAAACAGTTCTAATTCGACTATTCTCCACCAAAAAAACAGAACTATTTGAAAATATTAGTAGTGATGAGCCAAATTTTTGCCAAGTTTCACTTCGAAAATGACGCCCCATAGTCTCCAATGCGAGAAAAAAAAAGTGTTGCGCACCGTCAAAAAATTTGACACGCAAAAGGTTTTTTTTTTTCGGAGGAAAACTCAATTTGAATTTGATTCGAGTTTTTGGGTAGGGACTATTAGAATTTTAGATGCTCTCATTTTTTCATAAATAACGTAATAATCTGAGTTGTCAATTTATTAGAGTTTCAAAAAATTGACATTACTCTAAAATTTGAGCTTTGATAAATAATGCCCATAGATTTATTACAAATTGATATTGGGCCATCTGGGAAAAGGCTTTGTGGCTGTAATTCAGAAATATTACTGGGTATTACTGCAATATCAGGTGCAACTGAGAACAAGGTGGTCCATGTGCTCCAGACTCTTCCTTACCAAACTGAAACGTATTTTAGTTAGCAAAGTCTCCTTCTACTAAAAATAATAATGTAGGTGTAACAAAAGATTTACTAGCATCTGATTATAGTAATCGTATCAAGACATATTTACCGCCATATCTTTCACTAATGTAACGGCCACCTCTTTCTGTTCCTTATGGTACCAACCCTGCAGCAAAAGTAGCAAAAAATCTCTGTTGTTCACTACAGCACGGAACAGTATGGGAAATCAGATAAACTGTGTTACTATGGGTGGTTTTTTTGGCAGCTTCAGAAGCACAAGAAAAACACAAAAGGGACAACACTCTAGATAGAGGCTACAACCAATCGGCAGAATAAACAGAATCAACAAACAGTGACACAAATTACACCATTTTGACATTGATTAAACCATCTTACAATGACACGTAGATGTCCTCTCCAATAGGTTCCAGGGCTTGAACATATCTCCTGGGATTCTAACATTTTTTTATTAAACACATGAGAAATATAAAACGGAATGGATATTATGCAGTTGGTCAAATAACCTTTCCAACATGAGAGAAGCACTGGAGGTATACAGTAGGGGAACTGGGAACTGTTTTTTTAGGGGGAGAAGACTGAGGGCTGGAATATTTAAATTGAAGTTGAGCTTTTGCAGGGTTTACAGTTCTACCGCTGGTTACCGGGTATTGCCCTGCAAGTGGATTTTGATGTTGATTCGCCTGTTGAATACAATATAAGTGACACGTAGATGTCCTCTCCAATAGGTTCCAGGGCTTGAACATATCTCCTGGGATTCTAACATTTTTTTATTAAACACGTCCTATCCTGTTGCTGTATGGACAGTTTGGAAGTGGGATTTAACTTGTTTCTACACAAGACTGGCAAGTAAACTAACACATTTTTATTTTGAATTTAACTGCTTTAAAAACAAGCAGGGTGTTGATGTCTGAACTACACATGTACAGTACATAGATAACTGGTGTCTAAAGACGCAGATTGTAATTAGGGTAACTGTTGACTTTAATAAAACTCACAACATGGTGCAGGTTCTGGTATTCGGCCCCTCTAATGGGGGACACGTTTCCTGTCCCTTTACTAAGCTGCACCTGGGTAAAATCAGGGTGGAACAACATTTTCAACATAAATCATAGAAAAGCAGGCAACTGAAAAAGTCAATATTTTGTATGTTTGAAATTAATTGAAAAAGTGTTTAGAATGTGAACTACCCTGAAAGGAACATTTATTCCACTTGTATAGGAGACTCCCAGCACTGTACCCCCTTTTTAGAATTGTCTAGTTAACAAAACTTATGAATGGTAGGCACATATTGGAGTGGGTTACAAAGATGGAGGTAAAATCCTTATCATTCCACCAACCAGGAAAAAAACTTACAATGAAATTAGCCACAGCATGGGCCATATTCTTTATTATTCTTTATATACTGTAGGGACCACAAGGGCCAGTGGCGGAACTACCGGGGGAGCAGGGGGTGCGAGCGGGCCAGGGCCCGCACCCCCTCAGGGCCCCCCGACAGCGCTGCAAGCCACTATAATCCCTAGTAAAATCGGCCTTACGGAGGGGGGCGGGCCCCGGCTGCGCGTCATACACCAGGGCCCGCCCCCCTCTAGGAACGCTACTGACAAGGGCCTGTGCCCAGGGTGCAACTCGTGTGGTGTGGCGCTCAGGTGGCTACAGAGGGGGAAAAATATAATTAAAAAAAATTTGAACCCAACACATCAAAAAAACACATTTCAGCTCTTCAATACCAGGATACAGACACCACAAACTGTAAACCTATTCATGTGTATTCTAAATAACTAATATTATGACTTACTGAAGTGACTGTGTTATAACTCTGCAAATGTTACATATGCCACTGCTCTTCTTGGCAGAAAAATCACCACTGTTATTGTTTGCAGACCCTGATTTGTTGAAAGGCCACCAAGGCCCGGGCCTAGGGTGGCAGGATTTTAGGGGCTAAATGCTGCCCAACCACACTGACATTGGTTCACAAACACTGGGGATGTGCAGGAGATACAATAGTTTCTTTTAATATCCTGTGCACCAATCCCCATTTCTCTGAAAATTTGTGTGAATAAATGGGAGGGGACGGGGGGCTACGTATAACAGCAGTCCTAGGGCCACCTGCTATGTAAATCCAGCCTTGATTGTTTGTTTATCATTATTAAAAAATCTTTTAAATAATTAAAAGATGGAGTTAAAGTAAGGCTGGACTCTGAGACCCCAGCATTACACTGGACCAAGCCCCCTGCAATATGTGACATAGAAACTTCCGCAACACATGGTACAATAGCTCCACCTCAGTGACTCCCAGCACTGCACAGTGCATTTAAGAATATCTTTGTGACTCCCTCTAGCATAGTGGCCCCAGCAATATATGGCTCATGACCTACTTTGCAATATATTTAAGCTGGCCAACTACGTCAAAGTAATCCCATATCTGGCCAGTCCTATGCTCAATTTTATCTGATTCATTAAGAATTCTGTTGCTTCTTTTTACTTTGAAAGCAGCTAGTAAGTTGCAGGTAAAACTTAGTCGCTGTGTAAAATGTATAATGAAGTAATAGAATTCTTAATGAATCAGATGAAAATTAAGCATAGGACTGGCCAGATATGGGATGACTTTGACGTAGTTGGCCATCTTAAATATATTGCATATGGACAAACAATCCCTGTTTTGTTTAAAGGGTAAGGCATTTTTCAGTAGCAGTATGCACAAAATGTCTCTGTCTTAAATATATTGATACTGGTTTGAGTGCAGAGGACTCTTGTATTTGTCTATATGTATTTTGTGGTCACAGCCTCATTGCACCCCCGCCTAATGGTTTTAAAAAAACTAGTGGTGAGCACAACTTTCCCTTGTTTGTTTATGACCCACTTTCCCCAGTATTATGTAACAGTGTTGTACCCTGTCCATTTCTCTCATTGTCTACCTGAACTATTCTTTTAGAATGCTGGAGCTTCTCTGTTTCCCTCTCTGTCATTGGGCCATGGAGCAGAACAGGAAATTAGGGTCTGTCCAATGGCAGGTGCAGAAGAGGGTCACTGGTATTACAAAAGAATAGTATCCACGTCTCCTGCATCCCGTTGATCCAAACCTGCCTAACAGATTGTCTAAAATTTTCCAGTTTTCTTTCAGTGTTTTTTTAACTTGCCTGTAGAGTGTGCTGTTGTTCCAGGGAAGAAACACTCCTACTAAAAGACATGGAACACTCTTGCAGGACAATGCAAATGATCAGTTAACTCTCATTCTGGTCTTCACAAATATTTACTTAAAATATATGTTGGTGGTTGTTAATATGGTTCCGTTAACATTTTAATTTTAATCTTTTTTTGTTGAATTTGTAGGAGTAGTATTTTAGTAGGAGTGAAGTTAGAAACTCACTGTAAAAATGTGCCAGAGGGAGAGGGTGACTCTCTCTCTCTCCAACACACAGTTTGCCTTAAAAAATATGTAAACTCACATGCCACCTCAAGGCCCCTCATTACACCTGAGTCCAACATTAGCATTCTAAGTTTGTAGTGCGTTTACAATCATGTCCCCCAGCAAACAGTGTGACCATGTTGCACTTACCCTTTATGGTTGATACACACGGGTGTTTCGCCCAGCGATCGGTTTTCTTGCATTCCACTGCAGAGGAGCGAAGACTGAAAAGCAGCCTGTTCTTCTTTATAGTCCCATAGAGACAGGCACCTTCAAGTGCCAAACGCAGGTGGATGCACAGATGTCACTAGAAGGAAAAACATTCTGTGTTTCATTCTACGCTCCCCTGTAGTGGAACGCAGCAAAATTACCACAGGGGAACACAGGATGAATTGCCCATCTGTATGAGCCCTAACTCAGGAACCCTAGTGAGAGAGCAGTGAGCTTTTAGGTGCATAATTTACGATATCCCCAGTCGGATATACAACCGAAAAGCATTATTCACCTCTATTGGCTATACAGGGTCTGGGTCCCCTGCTACCCAAACAGGGGTCATTAACCAGGAGTTCCAGCTTGTTATTTATAAAAAAAAGCTTCCTTCAGACCCCCTGCTGGGCTGCATTACATAAATGTATGTGTTTAATACGCAGGGATGTGGCAGAACTAGTGTGCCAGTTTATTGTTGAGTGTGCCAGTTTAATTGTGTCCCCTGAGTGGTATGAAGATTTTAAACCTACCTGTCAGTAAGCAGAAGATATGTAGAAGATAGTGGGAAAGCTTAGGGTTGTTTGACCCAATAGCCAAGCGGACCATTAACTTCTTTAGTTCCAAACTGGCATTCATTGGCATTGAACCACCTGTTGCAGTTATTTGAGCAATTGGATCAGACAGACAAGTCATTACTTCACTAGCCAAATGGATTAACTAAACGCTTGCCTGATCCAAATATAAAAACAGCATAAGAGGAGTGATACTATAAAAGTGTGATACTATAAAAATGTCTTTATTTATAAGTTACAAATGCACTCACATCAAAGCAAATGATTAAAAGATCCATAAACATTTGAAAATCCTCTTCAGCCTTAACATGTTTTGCTCTCAATATCGTTCCCCAGGAGGTCAAGGTGTACTACAAGAAATGTATGAAAGGTAAAACCATCAGGAATATTCTAGGCCCTAGTTTAAATTGGGAAGGACCACAGAAACCAATCAGTGTTTCTGTAGGAAATCATATGTAGAGAAATTGTAAAGCTTGTATGTATAAATGTATAACTTTATTTGTAAAGTGCTGTTAAGGAGCCGCAGTGCTGTACAGTGCATAAAAGTACAATATATTATATATTATATATATATATATTATATATATTATATAATGCTGCTAATAGAATTCTGCACTGAATCTGTTTCTCAATAGAGCAAACATATTTATTTATATTTAATTTTGAAATCTGACATTGTCAGTTTCCCAGCTGCCCCCAGACTTGTGCTCTGATAAACTTCAGTCACTCTTTTCTGCTGTACTTTAAGTTGGAGTTATATCACCCCCTCCCTTTCCCCCCAACAGCCTAACAACATATCATTGGTAAGTTAAACAGACAGCAACTCTCTAAAGCTGGCCATAGATGTTGAGATTTTAAAAAGATCAGATCCTGATCGTGAGACCACGATCTTCTCAGAACGATCGTACGAATTTACCATCAACTAAAAAGACCAATTTGCCAGTAAAACAAAGGGGAGCTGCCTGCTTGGCCCTGCAAACATATATAGTTTGCACTGGGACCGACAAAGACTTTTTGACCTGGGCGATCAATTTCCCGACAGATGTCGGCCGAAAAATCGTAAGTTGTATGATCGTTCGAATACCACTAACCGCACGATAATTTCAAAGGATTGGTCGGGCTTCCCTAAAATCGGTCGTTCGGCAAGAAGAATCATCACGTCTATTGTGAGCTTTACACAAGATAACGGCTCCCTGGTAGATCTAAGAACAGCACTCAATAATAAAATCCAGGTGCCACTGCGACACATTCAGTTACATTGAGTAAGAGAAACAACAGCCTGCCAGAAAGCAGTTCCATCCTAAAGTGCTGGCTCTTTCTGAAAGCACATGACCAGGCAAAATGACCTGAGATGGCTGCCTACACACCAATAATATTACAACTAAAAAAATACACTTGCTGGTTCAAGAATTACATTTTATATTGTAAAGTGAATTGTTTGCAGTGTAAACAGTGTAATTTAGAAATAAAAATGACATCATAAAAATCATGACAGAATCACTTTTAGTGTGTTGATGTAGTACCCCTTGAACTCCTGAGGTCCTGAGTGCAAAACATGTTGAGGCTGAAGAGGATTTTCAAATGTTGATGAAACTTTTATTCATTCGTTTTGATGTGAGTGCATTTTTAACTGTTAAATAAACACATTTTTATAGTATCATACTTGGAGCGCTTCTCTATTGCTGTCGTTAGGTTTCTATCTTTGTGGAGTAGAAAGAGGTGATCTGGCGATCACCTGATCGAGTGTAGCAGCTCACTACCCAGAACTGTGACAGAGCTTCTCTGGAAGGAGTTTAGCAGGCTGTATTGAGGCTTCAGATTTCAGCTTTGTTGTACTGATCCAAGTTTACAAGTCCATAAATATCATCAGCCAAATTAATTTTGCAATATGGCTGATCAGAATGTGCTTGATTCTGAGTGGATGCCAGACACTGAATAAGTTGCTGTTGCTTTCGCAAACATGAGCTCTCCGAGTTTCATTGCTGGGGAAATTTTGGCAGGACCATGTTCCTCAGTGGTCAAATAAATTTTATGCAGTGTTTCATCCCCCCCATGCATTGCCCAGTTTTAACTCAATAACTAAAATCTTTTCTAGCGCCTAAGCATTCTTCTTTAGCAACAAGTCTGCATGGCACCCACAGTACCTACGTACAAGCTACAGGGTACAAAAACCTTTTAAGATGTTTAGTATTTCTTAAACTCCCTGCAATTATTCCTGTAATTCGATATGGTGAATGGGTTATACTGTAACTGCGTGGAATGCAGTGAAGAATTGCTGGGGTTTTCAGTTATCACCAGTTCCCCTAGCAGAGTAATGATTACTCTGAAATAACTGCTCTGAGTGAAAAGAAAACCATTCATCCAAAAAATGGTCCTCATCAGCTGCCCATAACTCACAGGCTAACACCTCTAGCAGCGCTTAGGCTGCAGCTCACTTAAACTGCTGACATCTGTCCATTCATGCAAGGACTGTGCCAGCCAGGAACCCAGCTGTTCTCATACCCAAACCACTGAGCTTAAGCTTCATCATGGCTACCCAGCTGAAAGCCTGGAGGAATTCTGTGTATTGTTTTGTGTAATTATGACCCTTTTATACAACCCTTCTGTTGACATTTGGAAAGTTCCAAAGTATACATAGCCATAATATTTATCAGTGGCGGAACTACCGGGGAGCAGGGGGTGCGAGCGGGTCAGGGCCCGCACACCCTCAGGGCCCCCCGGGCAGCCCGTGCGCCATTGAAATGCGGGCCGTACGGAGGGGGGCGGGGGCCCGGCTGTGCGTCACGCACCAGGACCCGTCCCCCTCTAGTTATGGTACTGATATTTATAAAGATTTAACAGTAGGCAAATGGTAAGACACCAAACAATTAACAACAGAAGTGCCTGTGTTTTTTGACATTTTTTACACAGTAATACTATCTAGTTTTACCTTGAGTCCCATATACAGGCTGATATTAGAGTAGTTATGTGTGTACCCCTGGGCCCTGCCCACCCCAGCCCCCAAGCCCCACCCCAGATCCCGCCCACTCCAAACCACACAGACATCAGCACTAAAAAAAGGTAACCCCCCCACACACACAACTTATAAAAAGCTATTTATGGTCAGGGCCCCCTTATAAGTTAAAAAAAACTGTGGTGTCAGGGCCCCCCTTAAAAGTTTTTTAATAAATTGGTGGCCAGGGCCCCCCTACAAGTTAAAAAAAATAATTGGTGACCAGGGCCCCCTTATAAGTTAAAATAAACTTGGACACTTCACACTTTAGTAAATCTGCCCCTAAGACCCTAATAGTGACCCATGATGAACTTTTGTAGGTCCTGACACTAAAGCCCTCCATTGTTTTAATATAGATATTAAAATGGATATAGCCCTGGGTGGAGCTAATATTTTCAGGGCAATGCTTCATGTTCAACATATATTTCCAGCTCCCTTTTGTGTGCCCCTTTTTAAATTAAAAAATCTGGGTGAAATCCGTAGTAAAAGGGCCACACACAATCTCACATTTAGGGATAGAGGTGAATTCAAGAATTTGAATTGTTATGAGAAAAAAACCAAAGGCAACAAAGAAGTTCACACTTTGTACCAGTGTCTTAAGCCCTGCATGGTGCAAAGGTGCAAGCAGAGTATAGAACAAAAACATTACCTGTTTTTTGGGATATAATGACTATTTGTAGTTTTTTAAGTAATGATTATTTCTGTTCTATGTGCTGTATAGAGCAGAGCAAAGCCAATCAGTGACTTTTGACACAAAAGGTAAGGACATCAGGTTTACAGAATAGTAAAGGGTGCAATAGATTTCCCAGCGCATGAACATACATTAACATACATATAAACGTATCATCGGTTTGTATACCATCCCGCCAGCGATTCGTATTTTTACCAGTGGCAGGCCATTTTGAGGAGATTAGTCACCCACAGTAGAGAAGATCTATCGATTGGCGACTAATCTCCCTATCTGCCACCACCCTTAGGGCAGAGACACATGCGAAGATTCAGGGAGATTTTGTCTCCAGGCGACAAATTGCCACTACTTCAGGTGGCTAATCTCCCCAAACTGCCTTCCTGCCAGCTAGAATCTAAATCGCCTGTGGAATGGCACTTGGAGAGCTTTGTTTTCTGAAGTCGCCCAAAGTTGCCTCACGAGGAAACTTTGTGCGACTTCGGAAAATGAATCGATCCGAGTACCATCCCACAGGCAATGTTCTTGCATTCTGTGTCAAAAGTCACTGACTGACTTTTCTCTGCTCTATACAGCACATAGAGCGGAAATAATGATTACTTAAAAAACTACAAATAGTCATCATATCCCAAAAAACAGGTAATGTTTTTGTTCTATACGCTGTTTGCAACTCTGAAGGCTTTTCGGAGAGATTAGTCGCCCAAAGAAGAGTCAATTTGTTGCCGGGCGACTAAATCTCCCCTAATCTTCGCATGTGTCTCTGCCCTTAGGAACTCAACCACACCCTCTCCTGAACCCTCCTAATCTCTGTTGTTATACCTTTCCTATAAGAGTTGTTTTGGGCTCACTCACTTACAGTGCAATCTTGACAGGTAAATGTAGATATAGCAGTGATATCTGCTATGTAAAGCTGACAGACAGGCTCCAGGAAATAGTGGATGGGTGACATAAGGTTAAAGAACAATCCAAGAATACTTTGTCTTATCATTTAAGAATTCCTTTGTATCGCTGATAGGTGGTGAATAATTATAGTTAAGAAGTAACTATATGAAGGCAAAGAGTACAGATATAGGTTTTGGGGAAAGTGAGGCTTCCTTATTTTGTGAAAAAACACAAAACTAACCCATATGTACCTAAACAGACACAACACTCTCCAAAATGTTTTGGAGAAAGAGGATACAAAATAATGTGGATAAAAGAATATATAAAAAACAGAACCATTTTTCTGGTCGGACTTTTGCAGGTTTTGGGCGTCAAATCCGAAAAAGTCACGGTTTTCAGAGAAATTCTGAAAAATATGCACAATTCGGATTTTTTCAAGAAATAAGAAATTTTCTGAAAAATGTGTGGTCTGTGTGGATTTGGTCAGAGCAGTTTTCAGAAAATAGTGAGAACTATTTGGATTTTGATAGATAACCACCTAATTGTAAATAATTATTAAGTATAATAAGGGGTATATTTAGCAAAGAGTGAAGTTAAAGATCGCCACAGTCTTCTTGAGTGAAATTCCACCATTCTCCATTCATCTCTATGGGATTTTGAAAGGCGTATTTATCAAAGGATGAACTTTCACTTTCACCCATTGATAAATACTCTTTTAAAAATCCCATAGAAATTAATGGAGAGTGGCGGAATTTCACTCTAGAGGACTGTGGTGATATCTAACTTCACTCTTTGATAAATATACCCCTAAGTGTGTTTGAATTCCGTTGTACTGTTCTGCATACTACTCATTGCTATGGGACCAAAAGTGGCCCTGAACTCAGCCTTCCCAAGAAATGATAAGTCATACACGGTTGGTTTTAAGGCAGAATATATGGGCCTCTGAAGGGCCCAATTGCAAGAAAGTTCCTTATTAAAAAGTACAACGTTTATTTTATCCTACTTTGTTATCAAAGATATCCAGCCCATGGCCCTCCAGCTGCTGCACTAAAAATTCTTAGGATGACAGCACCCCACTTCACATAGATTTTTGAATGACACTTCATGTTTTGCAGAGTAAACCAGTTGTAACTGCTGTATGTCTGTCTGATTGCAACAAACACGGCTTCTAATAGACTGCTGAAAGGAGCACTTATCACATGACACATCTGTTCCTGCTGCCAAATGCTGACACAGGTTAGACGTGGTTCTGGTAAGGGAAGGGTGACAAAGTGTGACAGTGTTGGCACTGGGGCTGCAATTAAGACACTGGCATTTCTTCATTGGTATCAATTATTGTAGTTATACATATTTGTTGCCAAGTGTGGTAAGATTTATAGTAGTTATAAAGGAAGATTGTGTTTTTTGCCAGACATAGTACTTTGTTAACAGTGGCGTAACTAGGAATTAAGGGACTGCAACCTCACTTTATAAGTGCCATTTACATTTACTATATGAGCCCTTGCATCAGAAAGTAAGTAAAGCATGAATAGAGGTCATTCTGCACAGCCAGCCTTATGGCTCAAAATTGTTTGTATTGATTAATACAACATGGAGCTGCCATCACAATCATGAAATAATAATAAAAAGGTGTGCCCATGCTGCCATCTAGTCTTGAGTAACAGCATCTTTAGCAACCATGCTTGATTTACCACAAGTCCTTTCCTCAACAGAATGTCTTTTAGGAGTAGTGGCTACTACTCTTGCATTGTTGAGGGTTCGTGTTTTACTGTTCTATGCCAAACAATGTATAATAATGCACTGGATTGGGCCCTCCTCTCCCCTCCCACTCAGAACTCCTGGATCATCCTGGTGAACTCAGTAACACCTATGATAAAGCTCATTTATGAGGCCAGAAGCACTGCTTGCAAATGTAATAAAATATGGCCTCTTTGGTGGGAATGGTTACCCTGTGGATGACAAAACCAACAAATAATGACCTTTTCCTATACTTACACTAATTATACTATACTGATCTGTTTTACAGAAAAAAAATGTTATATACTAATGCAGTAACCTGTAGCAAAACTAGTGACACGTGTTTGATTTGACAGATGCGTTTAATGTATTGTCTTGGTTAATACAAATTAAAGCATGACCTTTAAAAAATAGGTGTGCTCATAAAGAGTCATGAAATGATATTCTGAGTGGTCAAACTATTTTAACAAATGGTAAAATGCTTTATTGGTTTTACTAACCTTCATTCCAACCTGCAACTAAAGCAGGCCACAAGACAATAAAAGCTGTTGAGCCTGACACTAAAAAAAATATTTTCAAAATATACATTAAGTTACCTATAGATCATGTTGACTGTTTTCCATTGATAGATCTACTTTTGTCACTTGAAGTTCCTAAACCTGACTGTTCTGCCAACATGCCTGTCCCTTTTTAACCTTTCAGTTAAAGTTTCTAATGCTAACCGACTACTGCTGCACAAATATGGCAGTCACCTCATAGAGGAACATGGGGGTAAGAAAGGCTCGACAAGATGACGCCGGCCCCAACATGGATCATGGACCTTACTATTCCAGCAAGGGGAGCAGTGACAAAAGGGGATAAGTGTCTCGGCTGCTGAAAAACTTGGAGCTTATGCACACAAGCTACCTGCCCATGTTAATGAACACTCTCCTATTGAACCGAATAAGTCGGCTCCTGCCAGGCCCTCCTAACCAGCCTTATCACAAACAGGCCCAGACTCAGAGCCATTGCTTTTTCCTACATTATCTGCTGATGATAAAAGCCTCTTAGATAGTGAAATAACGGAACAAGAAATAGAACATGCATTTGGCACATTCCCCACTGGCAAGGCCCCGGGCACAGACAGGCTTCCCATAGAATTTTACAAACAGTACAAAGAGTCCATGATAATCAGGCTGAAAGGCTGTTATGATCTAACCCTTACTACGAAAACCCTGCCACATCCTTATAGTAATACCTAAAAAGGGGAAAGACCCTACACAATGCGAATCATACCGCTCCATATCACTGCTAAATTGTGATATTAAAATATTGGCGAAAATTCTGGCCCTTAGACTAAATGAGGTAATACTTAAACTAGTTTATAGTGATAAAACCGGGTGTATGCCTGGCAGGGCAACCACTATAAATATAAGGAGACTTTTTACAAATCTTCAGATGCCACTAGAGTTACCACCTGGCCAGTATTTTATAGGGAAAACCCATAAAAATATAGGAAGGCCGGTATTTTTTCCAGAAAAGGTAGCAACCCTAGATATAGTCAACTACGTAGGACTGGCCAGATATGGGATGACTTTGACGTAGTTGGCCAGCTTAAATATATTGCAATATATGGACAAACAATCCTTGTGTTGTTTAAAGGGTAAGGCATTTTTTAGTAGCAGTATGCACAAAATGTCTCTGTCTTAAATATATTGATAATGGGTTGAGTGCAGAGGACCTCTTGTAGTTGACTATATGTATTTTGTGGTCACACCCTCATTGCACCCCCGCCTAATGATTTTAAAAAAATAGTGGTGAGCACAACTTTCCCTTGTTTGTTATAGCAACCCTAGATGCCACACACCAATTTGGGTAAGAGAATCATCCTCTCATTACATGCAGCAAAAGCGTTTGATTCATTAGAGTGGAGTCTACTGTTGGATGCCCTAGCCATGTTCGGTTTTCGGAAACAGTTTTGGTACAACTACTACACACCAGCCCACGGGCTAGGGTCTGCACAAACACCATGGTCTCAGAGCCAGTCTTGCTTGAATTGGGAACTAGGCAGTGCTGTCCTATGTCCCCAGGATTATTTGCCCTTGCCATAGAAGTACTAGCTATCATAATTAGGGCTGATTAGCAGATACTGGGGGTATGGTAAGTATGGGGAGAAAAAAAATTGTTATATTCTGATGACATCTTGTTATTCCTGGCAGATCCTGTGGATTCACTAGCACAGCTTCTTCAAACTATAAATACGTTTGGTAAACTGGGGAAATTCCACATCTTTCCCCTGGATACGTTAGCTCCCAGTTATCAAATGCCCAATCAACCCCTACAATGAGTAGACAATTTCCAATATCTGGGGATTCACTTTACTAAGGAGCACTGTAATTATGTGAAAGCCAATCTGGACCCTATACTCTCTAAAATAAACAGTCAAATGAAGGCATGGAGGGCTCTTCCTTTGACACCACCAGGCAGGGTAGCCATATGTAAAATGATTTTCTTGCCACAATTATTGTACATATTTACTAATCCCCATTCTATATACCCAAAAAAGTATTTACTCGTCTAGATTCTGATACCAAAACATTTGTTTGGGCAGGGAAACGGAGTAGGCTGTCTTTTTCAACACTACAACTCCCAACAAGACAAAGCGGACTCTACCTCCCGAAGTGGAGATCAAATTATTTGGCTTCACAATTGCAACATTTCCTCCCATGGATTATGGGCGACCAAACGGACGCATCCTACAATATACTTAGCGCTTGTCTGATATTCCTAGAAACAATAGGAAACTTTATACTCTCACTCCCTATTATCAAAACGCTTTTGAAGGTGTGGAATGCAACAACTACATTTATTCACCAAATACTTCTCTGTGGGAAAATTACAAGCTTCCCCATTTGAATAATGCTGAACTGCAGAATTACTGGCACATACAGGGGGTCCAAACAGTTGATGGTTTATTTTTAATCTTTTGACCAAATAAAGGCTGACTTTGATGTAACTACAAAGGCATGGCTGCACTACTACCAATGTAAAAATGCAACTAAGGCGCAATGGCCAACACCTTCTGTTATAATTGCTAAATCACCTGTAGAAAATATACTGGATTATTTGGTAAATATATGTAGAACCCATCTTCTGGTGTGGATCTATTCGGGTTTTCGGGGTACTCCCCCAATATTGATATGTGGAAAAGTTTAATGTGAGAACACACTATGATTTCCCACCTGGTATATTTGCAAAGGGGCAACCCAGACAAATTTGAACTAATCTGGCAACCTGGTTGGACTCACTGGACTCTATGGACTGTCCCTCCTAATTCAGCCGAGTTACAAATCGGATTTCTATGAACATGTCTTGATGTAGCACCCAAGACGAGGACTGTAACACCACAGACACTTTATTTAACAGGCAATGACGAGAAATTAATCAATACCTACCTTATACTTTTATTTCTTTATTGTTTAAAAATGTTTATGTTTTCTTAAAAGCAATAAAAAAATAAAAATCCCAATGGCTGAAGACCACATCAGCACATGCCCATTGAATTTCCTTAGGCCAACTGCATGATAAGATTGTTTACCCCAGGGTCCCAGCATTTGGATGCCCGAAATTCACTATTTCCAGGCAACTAGTCATTATGAGAGGAAGTAATTTGGAACATTTTTAAAGACAACAGAGGGCATTGTATGGGCATTTAGTGCCAAGGACATTGGCATCAGATGTCACACCCATTGACGTTCTCCTGTCTGACTCTACACATTCCATTCACTCTCAGCACAGGTGAGGCGCTCTCACTAACATGGAATGCTGGAGTGCAAACTAGGATTGTTACTTATCAGACTCCACTGCACACGCAGGAGGCAGATTATACATTGATGGGAAGGAAAGGGGCGGGTGTACGTCTCTGGGACAGGTTTATAATTAACAGCACATCCAAGTCACACACCTGAGAGAAAAGAGAGGGACCAGTTGACAGTCTGGAAGCAATTCTCACAGACAGAAGAATAGCTGCTGGGGTTGGAGATGCATTAAGGCAGAAGGGGTGGTTTTAATAAACTGGTGGCTACTATGGAGATCAGGAGGAGACCATGAACTTTGTCAGAACATAGATTTATATAACTCAGTGTCTGACACTGATTCAGATCCACCTAGTGGTACCTGAGCACATCTGTTGCTGTATTTGAGATAAAGCCACAATCCAATAACCTATTCTTTGTTTCTGTAAATAGAAACCACCCTACAATTTTAATAGTGGTGGAAATGTCCATGTGTATAAAAGAAACAACTTCCATAGTTACCAGCATGTTTTGCAATTTTAGACCAAATGCTGTGGGTTTATTTATTGAATATGTAGTAATGTGAATGTGACCAAAACTAGTAGAATTTTTTGTTCGATTTGTAAACATTGATCAAACCACCCAAAGGCTGCTGAAATAAAACAGACACCCCCTGTAGCCAGGATGCTGGGAGCAGTAGTTAGTTAGTTAGTAGTAGAGACAGCTGATGATTTACAGGTCGCATGTTCCTGGGATAAGCTAAGAGGAAGCGGTAATGCTCAATATATATATATATTTTGGATGAATACTTTATATATATATATATATATATATATATATATATATATATATATATATATATATATATATATATATAAATATATATCACCAAGAGTTTTCTTGTTTGTGTTTCCTCACAGAAAATATTTTCAAGTCTCATTTTAGTGGTTTAAATTTTTTTAAAGCCACATATTTTTTAAACCTCACTTTCTCTTAAACCAAATATGCCATGAAAATTATTACAAGATCCGAATATATATATATATATATATATATATATATATATATATATATATATATATATATATATTAGTCTGTGGAGGAGTCGGCACTCACGTCACTTGGTTCAAAGGTGCCTGGGTGCAGTGTCCAAAATTTTTAGAATAACTATCCCACAAAGAAGGTCCACACTCTCAGGTCTTAAATAAAGATAAAAATGTTTTATTAGCTAAAGGACTCACTTTTCGGCCTCTCCGAGGCCTTTCTCAAAGTATAGAAAAGCACTCAAAGAATGCCTTAAATACATATGATGGCGGGGAAAATTCATTGGCTGACATGTTATTATCATCATCACCATGCATCAAGTATTTAAATTTCACATATAAAAAACATATAATTATATAAAACAAAACAAAATGAAATCTATGCATTGCCACCATTCAAAGTAGACACCCCCCCCTAATTAGACTAAATAAAGTGATTTCAACATACTAAGTAACAATTGTTAATCTTTATAGCCCCTTCCTGTTTCACCCAAAGCCGTCATTGGCTATACTGTTTATGTTACAAAGTAATAAAATTGAGTATAGATGACATGTTGCGAGTGCTGGGGCTAACTTGTTTAGTATGTAAATTAAGCCTTGCCCACGTGCACCCAATAAGAAAGGTGAGGAGCGGCATTTCAGCTTGTTTCGTTTTAAAAAACTATATATATATAAGCACAAGAATAAAGCTGGAAGATGCGCTCCAAGATTTTCTGACAATTTCTAGCAAAAAAACCCCAGAAAACCTTTAAAAGTCCAAATCGATCATAAGTGGTCCAATAAGATCATTGCAGCTCCCACTGACTTCTATAGGACCTTTCACATGCCAAATTTTTGTATTAAAGTTTTTAAGTGGTTTTTACACTTAATAAAACTTTGATTTTTGAAAAATACAAAAGAAAACACACATCTTTGGCAATTTGTTAGAAAATAAGAACTACAAATTCGTTCGTAAATAGTCCCTAACTCTAAGGGATGTGTGGGAAAGTATGGTAACATCAGAAGCACTGCTGCCATGAGCCGACTTGAGAAACGTGCCTCAGAGAGCAACAGCCCACAAGTTACCAGGGGTGGCAAAAATATTTAAATCAGAATATCGTCTCTGCTAGTGCAGAGTGCTCTCCATGTGGCCCCCCTACACCCACTCTGGTTCTCAAAAAGGTATGCGCCGTTGCAAAGGGGGGCAGCATCAGAAAGAACCTGAGTTATATATCCATCCAAATCATAAGTGTAATGGAAACAGCACATGCAAAACCATGAAAATTAAATAAAAACGGGGGTCTATATTGCCAGTCCTAAAGTAAGTTGCAGCTGAGTATCAGGGACCTGCCCCAGTTCTCAAGGCACCATTGAACCACTATTAAACAAAATGTCCCAATACTCAAGAAAAATAAAATTCCAAAGTTTATTCCATCAGTATCATAATAAAAGTACATACATTCTGACCCCGTATGATCCACCTTACGCATTTCGTACCCTCTGGTACTTAATCATAAGTATCTATGCCAGTATTTTCTGAATCCCAAAATTAAAAACCAGGGTGATCCCCCCCATTTTGATTTAAAACCAATCAGTAAGGTTAATTTTCTTTGTTTAGATCATGCTCTTTCCAGGTTTCTAATGTTATTCCTTGTATGTGGAACCATACCTGAAACTCTGTTTGTTGAGGGTCATATAGACTTATTGACCCCTCAAAGAGCGATGGTCACTTTGATTTCCATCATGTTTTTTTTGACACATTGTGTCAGAGTCATACTAGGAAATGCAGTGATTGCCCCATTCCGAGATAAAAGCAGCTCAAAGTTGTTCTAAAGCTAGGGAAAAACTGCAGGTGTAGCATCTTAGAATGACAGTGTGTTCAAAGGGATTCTATCATGAGAAACATGCTTTTTACAAAACGCACCAGTTAATGACACTCTGCACTGATATCTGTTTTTCAATAGAGCAAACATAATTTTTTTAAATTTTTAATAATGAAATTTGACATGAGGCATGCCATTTTCTTACTTTCCTAAGTGCCCTCAGACATGTGACTTGTGCTCTGATAAACTTCAGTCACTCTTTACTGCTGTGCTGCAAGTTTGAGTGATTTCACCGCCACCATTTCCCCAGCTCCATATCAACAGAGCAATGTGCAGGTAACAAGATAACAGCTGCCGGACACCTCTGCTGAAAGATTCCGATGCCTGAACTGATTTTACTCCTTGTCAATATTGTAGTAGCCCATACTCTGCTTTGGTCTAATAACACTGCTGATAGAGCTACTGTCCTGTATTCCATCGGAGATTTTGGCATCGGACTTCACAGCATCCATCTTCTGGGTCCTCGGTAAACTGAATGGGAGATTGGCAATCTCCGTCAATTTCGTTGCATGCGCAGTTGCCGAAAACTGGCAATTTGCTCCAACTGCGCATGCGTCAACATACCGATCTCCCAAATGGCAAAATTAATTATTTGCAATGTCAACAGCGTAATTTAAAAATAAAAACTACACCAATTAAAATCATGACAGGATCCCTTTAAAGCCAGAGATCATTTCGCTAAGGATAAACATTTTCCCCAGAACACTATTGTATTCATTCTGACCTGATCACACAGTTTTAAAAACTGCACACACAAGTTTAAAATGCATGCATCAAAGATTTTTTTTGTGCCCATAACTTTGAAGGAATAGGAGGAAACTCTCCTGGCATCAGGGAAATTGGGTAACACATGACACCTCCTTTTCATGTTGAAAGTTCCAAATGCCAGGTGAAAATGTTCTTGTATTGGACAGCAGGATACAGATACACCTAGTTAATGATTTGACGTGATTGTTCTTAATAACTGTTATTTAGTTTAACAATTTATCTGGCTGAGGATCAAGCTAGCATGTCTGATAGGATTCTAGTTGCTTTCCTAAGCCAATATCCATCAAGAGGGCTTGCAGCACAACCAAGACTTATTCAGGTTTTCCCCATTTTCTTAAATCCTATTACCAACTCACGGACCCCATTATGCCTCCCTAAAATAGTGATACAGAAAAAATATAAATACAAGATACATTCATTTTTAATTGTTTAAGTGAGATGTTCAGCTGTCTTCCAAAGCTTTTTCATTAGATGTAAATAGTACTATGTAAATATTATACTCTAACAGTAATGGAGATTCCCAATGTTTTCCACTGTTGTGATTTCTAAGTCTGCAGGCAGGTGGCAAAATGCTGGTCATAACGTGGGCCTTGCAGGTACACTTGTGAGTCAGACGGTTTTCACTTGGAAATGCACCAGTGAACATGTGAACATTTCTTATTCATTATTACCCATCAGTGCCCTGGTACAGTTCAAGCAATTGCCATGAAAGTCAAAGGAGGGAAAATTCCCAGAATTTTCCCGATTGTCTTATGAGCTTACAGATTGGATCGGCAGCAAAATGCTGGGAATCTCAACCACATAAAAACCTCACACCAAATCAATTAATACAAGGTTTTTACCAAAGAGGTGGGGGTGTTAGTATCCAAATATACCTTAAAGGAGAAGGAAAGGTTAAAAATAAGTAAGCCTTATCAGAAAGGTCCATCTAAATATACCAGTAAACCCCCAAAGTAGTGCTGCTCTGAGTCTCCTGTCAAAAGAAACACTGCATTTCTTTCCTTCTATTGTGTACTCATGGGTTTCTGTATCAGACTTCCTGCCTTCAGCTTAAACCTCATTGCCCTTGGCAAGAGCATGCTCAGTTTGCTCCTTTTCCCCGCCCCCTCCCTTCTCTACTGTAATCTGAGCCCAGAGCAGGGAGAGACTCAGGCAGGAAGTGATGTCACACCATGTTAATACTGCAGCTCCTATCCTAAACAAACAGAGCGTTTCTAGAGCTTTTTACTCAGGTATGGTAAAACATTCTACAGAATAAATATAGCATTCTAGCTTGCACTATTGCAGCTAATCTATTGGCAATAAAATGCCACTGTAGCTTTCCTTCTCCTTTAAGATCTAAGAATTCTGAGCTACCGTAAACAATAGGCAAACAATATAGTAAAAAATAATGATGCAAAAATAATACATTTTAGTAATAATACATAACAATAAATTGCTACAACACACAGGCCTCTTGTATAATCCCAAATGAAAGTACAAACTGCTACAATCAATGCAAAACTGGACGCATATTTACACAATTAAAAAAACAATTAATCCCAACTGTGGCCAGCCCCAAATACTGTAATTATTTGCTTACATATATTCTTTTCAGCAAGCAACTGTACGCTAATACAGAATCATAAACACTGCAAAAGCAGGAAAGAATAGAGAGGAAGATGGTAGCCACCAAGATTTGCATGTATATTGTCTAGAAAAGCCTAAAAGAAAAACTTTAACTTGAAACAGGCACACCTAAGAAACTCAAGGAAAGTGTAATGTCATTCCTAACATTAACATGTACTAGGTATATCATCTATTCCCCGACCTATGACTTTGTTTATCATTGAGAAAGGAAAGCTGATTATTTTCTCCTTTTTGCAGATTGGGGCATCTCTGTTTGCCAGTAACATTGGCAGTGGACATTTTGTGGGTCTTGCTGGGACAGCAGCTGCTGGTGGCATCGTTATTGGAGGTTTTGAATGGAATGTAAGTGAAACCTTTTTTTTTTGACACCTTGATCTATATCTTTTGTATCTCTTAAATAAATTGCAGTGCTTAATAATTATCACTGAAGCACCATACTGATCTTCATCTTGGTTTAATATATGGAACCCTTAAGTCACAGACTGCAAATCACTAAGATTAATGGCACACAGGTCATTTACTCTGTTAGTGTATATACTTCTGCGGAGAAAAGCTGATCCACTGACTTCCACACCCTCCATTGTGTGTGACAGACATGGGAACAGCCAGGTAACTCACACACACACATTGGATTTCAGTGCAGAACACTACAGTGTGCATCTGTGAACCAAAATCTGTTGTCAGTAAACAGATAGGAGGTGCAGAAGGAAGCAGATCAGCTTTTCTCCGCTGGTGTATATATTAGACTATGTGCCATTAGCTTGAAAAATGGATCCCTAAGGCTAAATAGGCTAAATATAAAGAAGTTTGTACCAAAAAAAAAAATATATAAGCCAGGTGGCAACTCTAGAGGCAAAGGACCCCCTCTCGCTGTCATAGCAGATGAATTAACAATTACTTGAAACTTCACTTTCCTTTTGTTGCTAAACATGATGACATGACTATGTCCTGCTGCACGTCATGAAGATTTTTCTGCAAACCATTGTGCAGAGCAGCACAATCATGAACATATTTGAGCAAATTTTAAGCAAAACACTAAAGCCAGGCCTTGTATGGGCAGAATTAGTATGAATGAGAGCTTTTGCTTTTTCCCGGTAGAAATGGATCATGTTTGGAGCTCTCTTTTTAAAGAGAAAATGTACCTTTGCATAAACAATGCATCTTAAAGCAATAATATACATTATTCACATCACATAGTCCTGGGTCCATGCAGGTAGTTTTCCATTTCTCTCAGTACGCCTTATAGGTTCACTTTCTTCAGGCCTATTGCAGTTGACATCAGGACTAGGAAAATGTCCTTCATCAAATGGAGCTTCTCCAAAGTCATATCTAACAGGAGCAAGGCGACTTGCATTCCATATGCGTCCATCAGACAGTTCATATGTGTATGGTCCTCGCTGGTGTCTCACTTCAAGTAGTGTAGTAAATTTAGATTGTCCTTATTTCAGTATTCCTGGTTTCTTAATTCTGACTAAAGATCCAGGCTGAAAGTGTTCTTCTCTGGCACCACGTTTTCTGTCAGTATAAGCCTTGCATTTGGCTTGTTGACGTTTCACAATGTCAGCAGTAGATGATTTTGTAGGCACAGTATTTTGTGGAAGTTTGATGTCTGCAACATGTAACTAGTGCACATCTGTCTGCCATGTAATAATTCAGCAGGAGATGATAGGGTTGTTGCATGGCACATTGCTCTTTAGCTATGTAGGAACCTTGTTGTAAATACTTTCCAAGATTTCCTAGTAAGATTTGCTGTCTGTAGTGCTTCTTTCAGACTTCTGTTGAATTGCACGATTTCTCCATTTGCTTGTGGGTAATACACCGAAGATTTCCTATGCACAATATTCCTCTCTCTCAGAAACGATTCAAACTCATATGAGACAAACTGTGGTCTGTTGCCTGATATTAACTCCTTTGGATTACCTTCTCTGCTGAAGACTGTAGACAGAAATGTAATGACTGTAGTTGATGTTATATGAGAAATGAATGCAATTTCTGTCCATTTACTGTAATAGTCTATCAAGGTTATAGAAAATCTACAGTCTATAGGAGCATCTGTAAAAGGACCGACAATATCAATAGCAAGTTTTTCCAATGCTGAATCAGCAAATTGTACAGTCACTGGCAAGCAAACAAGCACAGGGATTGGATCCTTTAAGTAACTGACTAAATTCAGGGCAGGTGCAACAAGCGGATCTTTTTCAAAGTATTTCAAGAAAATATCCTTTGGTTGTATAGAAACAGCTGAACCTGTATGAAGCATCAGGTTAATGGAGTGTCCCTTGTAAGCAGAAGCAGTACTGACACTGACAGTGCATATAAACTTGTCTGGAATAAATGTACCAGCTTTATCCACACTTAATAATGTAACATTTACAGTATAGTAATGACTTCATGAACATCTTTAGCAGAACTACGGCAGATCTTAGCAAAATGTCCTACTTTTGTGCATTTGTGGCACCGTTTAGCTTTTGCAGGACATGTAACATGATTTGCAGTGTGTTGTGTTGAACCCCAGCGAAAGCAGTATTTTTTATTTGTATTTGCTACACGGATTTGCAGTGTAGGTGAATTCCTTCCCTTAGCACTGTATTTTGCCTGTGACTGTGCATTATTAGGCCACAGTGATGAATTCACAGTCTGTACATTCCCAGCAGTTCCCTGGCTGAGAGTTTTAGCCTCTGGCACTGCCGTTTCAATTTGGCTAGCAACTATAATAGCCTTTGCACGGGTTAAATCCTGTTCTCCCTGACTTTATTAGGTTACAGGATATATGAGCACAGATATGCTTCAGTCAAGTTCTCACATCAGATGGAAATCTCTTCCCCACCCCTCACCCTACTATACATGATACCTACCTTGTGGTATCACATTTTATCCAGGGACTAAATGATTCTTTGTAATGCAGAAGTAATAATGCCACAACTATCAGCTTGTAGCCAGTGCCAGAATTATAGAAGAGGGGGCCTAGGCCAAAACAAGTCTGGGGCCCCAACATGAGGAAAATGATGTTGCTCAGGGATGTACAATCTGCGATGCTAATACGGAGTTAACCTAAAACTTCAGCACTCCTCACTAACTTGAACATTAAACATGTGAACCTCTCCAGCCTTCAGCCCAGTGGAACGTTGGCCTAAGAATAATAAATAATTCAATTTAATAGTACAGTCTAATATAATACAATAGGCTGTGTTGATAATTGTTGATGTTAATAAAGTTTGTCAGAACAAGGAAGCAGCGGGCGGGGTCAGCCCACAGGAGATGAGAGTGAGTTGCACAGAGATACATGCTTCCTTGGTGCACTGTATTTGAATAAATAAGTTGCTGCTGCAAACTCAGAATCTGGTTATTAAAGCATACAACACATGGTACCAGGAGTGGATTCACTCAGCACACAAAGCCTGAACAATGTCAGAACCTGCAAGAGGTACAGAGGATGCAGCAGGCCCATCCCAGCCTGTGAGTGTAACAGTCCCTGCACAGATAAGGACAGACAGTCTACATCCACCTACTCCAGTTAAAGGAAAACTATACCCCCCAAACAATGTAGGTCTCTATTAAAAGATAATGCATAAAACAGCTCATGTGTAAAACCCTGCTTCATGTAAATGAACCATTATCATAATAATATACTTTTTTAGTAGTATGTGCCATTGGGTAATCATAAATAGAAAATTGCCATTTTAAAAAATAAGGGCCGCCCCCTGAGATCGTAAGATTCACTGTGCACACAAACAAACCACATGTAAGGTCACATGAGCCAATTAACAGACAGAGTTCTGCCTTTTGCTTCCACACTTCTTCCTGTTACAGTTAGTGTTGTAGTATTTCTGGTCAGGTGATCTCTGAGGCAGCACAGATAGAGTCACGAAATGGTGGTTCAAGGCAAGAGATGTAAAAGGGCAATATTTATGTAAATATATATTCCAGTTTGGTAAGATTCTTTAATATGTCATTCAATTTGATATAAACTATCTGTTGCTTACGTATTCATTTTGGGGGTATAGTTTTCCTTTAAGTTTGTGGGAAATGTTGGGGAAGCATGGAAAATCTTTAAGCAGAGACTGTTACTATATATGAAAGCTACTAACACTATAACACTGCCCAGTGCACAGAAAGTGGCCCTGTTCCTAACAATAGCAGGGGAAGAAGCCTTGCAAATATTCAATTCATTTCAACTTAATGAACATGACAGTGATGATTTTGAAGTGGTTATGGGAAAGTTTGAAGATTACTGCACCCCTAAGGTGAATGAGACATATGAAAGATTTATCTTTAACTCCAGAGTGCAGTCTCCAATAGAAAGCATAGAGGAATACATAACAGACCTCAAGCTCAAAAGCAGAACATGTAACTTTGGTCAGCTGAGAGATTCATTAATCCGAGACAGACTTGTAATTGGATGTAATGATCAAAAAGTGCAAGAAAGATTGCTAAGGGAACAGGATCTTACATTAGAAAAAGCTATACGAATCTGTCAAGCAGCTGAACTCACAAAACAGCAGCTCAAAGTGTTAACAGGGATAAGAAGTGAAGAGAAGGTTTCACAAGTGAGTAGAGTGGCCACATCCTCAGTTACACCAAGGGCTCACATAAGTAAATCAGATTTTAAGAAAGGCAAAGGGAAAATTGATGCAAGATTCACCAAATACAAGGTCTGCAATAATTGTGGCAACACCCATGCATTTAACAACTGCCCAGCATTTGGTAAACAGTGCAAAGCGTGTGGCAAATATAATCACTTCGCCAAGCAATGTTACAGTAAAAGCAAACTAAATGCAGTCATGGACAGCAGTAGTGAGGAGAGTCAGGAGGAGATCTATGTGAGTGCTGTCAGTAAAAGGAATGGAAGTGGGAAAAGCTGGACTATAGACATTGATACAAATGGTTCCCTGATTAAGTATAAAGTGGACACAGGGGCAGAAACAAACATTATCACAGAAAAAATATGGAGAAACTTACAAATGAAAGCAAAACTAAAAAGTAAAACATCAGTGCTAAAGGCCTACAATGAGTCTGAAATCCCATCAGTAGGAAAATGCACCCTCATTCTTACTTATAAAGGAAAGACAAGCAAGCATGAATTTACAGTAGTAATTGGTAATTACTGTCCTCTATTAGGCGCACAAACATGTGAAAAGTTGGGACTGGTAAACAAATTATTTGTTGTGGAAGAATCACCACAAAGCAACATAGACATACTGCTAAGTGAATATAAGGATGTGTTTGCAGGTCTTGGAAAACTACCAGTTATATATGATATTTCATTAAAAGCTGATGCAAAACCAGTTGTACAAGCCAAAAGGCATGTGCCAGTGGCACTGAGAGAAAGAATTAAACATGAATTGCAGCGCCTGACAGAGTTAGATGTAATTGAACCTATCAGTGAACCTTCCTCTTGGGTGCATTCCTTGGAAGGGGTTGAAGTAGTTAAAGTCTATATAGATGATATTTTAATTTGGGGCACCACAGAAGCAGAGCATGACAAAAGACTAAAGCAAGTCTTACAGATAGCACAAGAAAATGGACTTAAACTGAACCACACTAAATGTCAGTTTAAGAAAACAGAAATTTTGTATCTTGGTGAAATCATTTCTCACACTGGAGTGAAACCAGATCCTGCAAAAGTTCTAGCAATTAAACGAATGGCCAGCCCCAGTAATAAAAAAGAACTGCAGCGGTTCATGGGTATGTTAAACTACCTTAGCAAGTATATTCCCAATCTGGCAGACAAGACTTCCCATATGAGGAGTATGTTACTAAAGCACGCTGAGTGGAAATGGACAGAGAAGCAGGAACAGGAGTTCAAATCACTCAAAGACATTCTTTGTTGTGCACAGACGCTGCAATATTTTGACATATGCCGGCTTTCAAAAATATCAACAGATGCATCAAAAGATGGAATAGGTGCAGTTCTACTACAACAGTATGGAATGGAATGGAAGCCAGTTGCATATGCATCACGCCCATTCACACACACAGAGCACAAATATGCACAAATAGAAAAAGAGACTTTTGGTATTGCTTTTGGATGTGAAGCATTCCACAACTTTGTGTATGGGACAAAATTTATTGTTGAAACAGATCACAAGCCACTACTTACCATCACACAGAAAGAACTATGGAAAGCTCCTCCACGCATTCAACGTTTGTTGTTGAAATTGCAGAAATATGACTACAAAGTAGAATATACACCAGGCCGATTCCTTCTGGTTGCAGATGCTTTATCAAGGACATGGAACGAGGACACTGTTGCATCAGACAGTGAAAAGGAATCAAGTGTGGAAATACATATTAATAGTGTCATGTCAAGGAAAGCAGTATCAGAAGACATGTGGAAGAAATTTAAAACAAGCACTGCCTCTGATGATCATCTACAAGAAGTGATAACTGCATTACATTCAAACAATCCAAAAAAATATCTTCCAAAGTCATATCGGCAATGTTGTGATGAACTTTCTACATGGGATGGAGTATTGCTCAAAGGATCTCAACTTGTTGTGCCTTCATCGCTGCGAAAGCACATGTTAAGAATAATTCATGAAGGGCATCTTGGAATTCAAAAATGCAAAAGACGAGCAAAAGAATCTTTATTTTGGCCCTCTATAAATGAGGATATTGCTCAAATGATAACAAGCTGCACAACTTGCCAAACCTTTGCCCCAGCACTTCCAAGGGAGCCTCTAATACAGAGAGAAATACCATTTGGTCCCTGGGATACAATTGGAGTTGATATATTCATGATGAATGGAAAGGAGCACTTGGCAATATTGGACGCATACTCTAATTATCCAGAAGTTCGAAAATTGAAAAAACAGCACATCATTTGAAGTATGCAAATACTTAAGACACAGTTCTGCAGATATGGAATACCAAGAGAAGTAAGAACAGACAATGGTCCTCAATTTATAGGAAAAGACTTTGTAAGGTTCACAGAAGAATTTGGATTCAACCATGTCACTTCAAGCCCTAGATTCCCACAGAGTAATGGACTTGCAGAGTGTGGTGTAAAGATTATAAAACAGTTGATGAAAAAAGCTGTTCATTCAGGGCAGGACCCAGAAGTGGCACTTTTAAACTACAGAGCAACAGAGCAAATCTCCAGCAGAGTTGTTCTTTGCAAGACAAATACAGACAAAATTACCTGCATTGGAGCTTAAGTGTTACCACAATGATAAGACCCTTCATAAACGGTACAGACAACAGAAACAAAATATGAGAGAGAGACAAAAGAAAAATTATGATAAAACTACAAAACCACTTGAAAATTTACACATTGGAGATGAGGTCAGAATTTGGAATGGATCTACCTGGTGTGAAAAAGCTCAAGTGCTACGCCTAGTCGCACCTCGTTCTTATGAGGTTAAAACAAGTGATGGAAAAATTTTAAGGCAAAATAGAAGGCATTTGTATAAAATCCCAAAAATACCAAGCGTGACTCATTCAGATGGTCAGCATTGTAATCAGTCAGAGGAAGCACAGGATCAGGATTGGATTCACATGGAGCAGCATCTACCAGTGGATGCTTACTGGCCAGAGGACATACAGCGAAGAGATGCCGAAGGAAATAAACAGGTGCCAGTAGATTACACCGAGAGGAACAACCAGATGGACATATCACAATCCTTTCTGAGAGATACTTCACCCATTCAAGGAACAAGAAACTCAGATCAGTCCACAATTAATACACATAATACAACTGGCAATAACCAGGCACAAACACTTACTCATGGAGTACAAACACGTTATGGCCGGATTATCAAGAAACCATCAAGACTAGTTGAACAGTGTTAAAGTGACTTGGTCAGTTGCCACAGCATTATAAGTGTAGCAAACCACCTGTACTAAGTTCCAACTATTTCGATAGGTTGTTTTTATTACCACCATTTTTGTTGAAATGTTTAAAAGGGAAGGATGTGTTGATAATTGTTGATGTTAATAAAGTTTGTCAGAACAAGGAAGCAGCGGGCGGGGTCAGCCCACAGGAGATGAGAGTGAGTTGCACAGAGATACATGCTTCCTTGGTGCACTGTATTTGAATAAATAAGTTGCTGCTGCAAACTCAGAATCTGGTTATTAAAGCATACAACACATAGGCCAGATTCAATTGAATGTGAAAACTTCCCTCAAGGTGTCACAGAAGTCTACAAGATAATCTAGGACTGAATTAGGCAATACATTCTTCTTATTTAATTGTATCCTGGTTCAATATGTTTTTTACATCAATATTAGTAATATTGTCTAGCTAAATGGTCTATGTGATGCTATGGACACTCCCCCTGTGCCCTGCCAGTCCTGCATAATGTCCTGCTCATAATATGATCTTTCTACAGACTTAAATTAACATCACTTGTTTATCATAACGAAGTCATATATTGAATATGTAGAATGAAAGCCATATTGAAATGTTGGCCTTTTTTTCCTGCTGCCCTTATCAATATGCCAACACATCAAATGTATTGACTTATTGCTGCTGGGAGGTAACCCAAAATACCAGAGACTGAAAAATGACATTTTCCTTTGATCCCACAGCAAGTTTAACCGAAAGAAATGTGTAAATGACAAATGCTGAATGTTTTGTTTCTCAGTTCAATAAATAGATTTAAATCTATTAGGTATAAATATAAAGGGGGAGAGAGAAACTTTAGCACAAGAGTCACCAAAAGAATTTGACGAAAACCGTTTTTCATGCTTTTTTGGGGTATTTCATGGGTATTTGTGGAAAACTGTCTCCTGATATAAATGTTCTGTTAATGTCACTTCTAGTCTCTAATGCGTCCTTTGTTTCAGGCTCTGGTTATGGTTGTGATCCTTGGCTGGATCTTTGTGCCAATCTATGTGAAAGCTGGAGTGAGTATGTCATGTAATATAATCAAATGCCAAAAGCCAAATTATTATCCTTTTTTATATTTATAAAAAACATTTTATAATATTATTTTAAGCAGATATTAAACATCATTCATTCTTATCATCATTCTTATCAGTCTCTACAAACACTATGATAAATTTAGTGAGTGGCCAATTAGTCTGTCTGTATGTTCCTGGAGTGTGGGAGGAAGCTGAAGTACCCAAAGTGAACCTACCCAAACACAAGGGATAACTCCTTACAGATATGTCCTGGGTGGAATTGAACCACCCATCTTTGCCATCTTACCCTTCTATACTTGCTATTCCACAATCCTTCTAATATTGATTTATTGTTTGCAGGTCCACACCATGCCTGGTGCCCATAGCAGCTTTTTTCCACTCTCTTGAAGTCAGCTCTGAAAATTGCAGTCACGTTCTACTTCCTGCTCTGACAAGCAGAATGAAAACCATTTCAGTCCACTGTTAAACCCTATATAAAATGAGGTTTCCCTTATCTTAAAGTCTAACAGGCTGCAGCTAGAGGAAAGGAGCTGTTTGTTAATTCAGAGGATTTCTGATTTTTGATTCTGCTTTTTACCTACCATTTCAGGCTTTAACTTGTTTTATGAAAGAAACAACAAAAACTGTAGATATATCTTAGTTAAAACACTAGGTGAAAAGTATGTATGGCACAAGCCCTATTCATTGCACTAGTGAATTACAGTACATGTAAGGGTGCCAATCCTTTGGGTACGGGTTTCTGATGAAAAGTCACATCAAGTACTCTGCACCCCAAGCTGAGGAATGCACATCTGATTTAGTATTATTAGTATTATGCTATTAGTATTTGGTATGATTATGTACAGTATCATGTATTAATGCATTCCCATATGTTCTTCAGGTGGTGACAATGCCAGAATATCTAAGGAAACGTTTTGGTGGAGACCGAATTCGGATTTATCTGTCTGTGCTCTCTCTTCTTCTTTATGTCTTTACCAAGATCTCTGTAAGTTCAACTCATTCTTTGCCTTCTAACTTTCTTTGCTCTCAACTATTCAACTATATATTCTGTACTGTATCAACTCAAAGAACCATTTCATCCTTTCATTTTTATCCTTTCAGACCAGTGAGATTGTCTTGGTAACCACTATGTGCCAAGGACCTGATATCTTGTTCAATGTTTTTTTTTTTCAGGCAGACATGTTTTCAGGGGCAATCTTTATCCAGCAGGCCATGAGGATCAATATATACATAGCCATTGTCATGCTGCTTGCTATCACTGCCCTGTACACTGTCACAGGTAGGAGCCAGTCTATCCTATAAGTAAACTTTGTATTCCTGTTTTGCTCAGTAATTGTATCCTCAGCTATAGAGATGACTTATGAATGGATGAATCAGTATTACTTTAGGTCACCGTTGGACCACTCCTTATTATCAGAATATGCATTACTAAGCTTCAGCAAACTGCACAGGCCCCAGTGAGCAATCATGATATTATTAGGAAGGAGTCTTTAGTTAAATTGGGTAAACTCTTCATTCTTCTTCTTTTTTTTTTTTTTTTTTACAAACATGCAGTTCAGGGCTAGAACTAGGGGTAGGCAGAAGAGGCACTTGCCTAGGGCGCAAAGGCACAGGGGCGCCAGACACGTACCTCTTCTGACGCCTTCCCCTAGCTCTGACCGCTGTGTTCAGAAGCTGTGGCTGAAGTTCTGCGTAATATATGGTCTTCTGCGCATGCGCACGCTAGCATTTTCTGCGCACTCGCGCGGATTCTGCGCATGCGCACTCGCGCTTCATTGCCGCTCGCACACTTCTGCACATGCGCGAGCGGCGGGGGCGAAGTACTTGGCCGGGTTGCCTAGGGCGCCTGACCGAGTAGGCCCGGCACTGATGCAGTTAATAGCACTCCTCCAACAGAATCCTGAATTGAAATCCATTTTCAAAAGAGAAAAACATTTTTTTTTTAAAGTACTTAATTTTGAAATCTGACATAAGGGCTACATATGTATGTTAGTTTCCCAGGTGCCTGATAAACTTGTGCTCTGATAAACTTCAGTCACTCTTTATTGCTACATTGCTTGTTGGAGTGAACCCCGCCCCCCCCCTGCACACACACCAACAGCCTATGAGCAGAACAATGGGAAGGTAAACAGATGACAGTTCTCTGACACCTGCATTGCTAAAATGATCAGATGAACCACCTAGTGATAGATGAGAATAGCATTTAATATTAAAATCCAAGTCTGGCTAATCCAAGTGACGACTCCTCCAGTTACACTGAGTAGGAGAAACAATTGCTTATCTGAAAGCAGTTTTATTGTGAAGTGCTGGCGCTTTCTAAAAGCACAGGATCAGGCACAATTACCTGAGATGGCTGCCTACACACCAATATTACAAAAAGAATACATGTAATGTTTCAAGAATAACATTTTTAAACTTTGGTTTCAGTACTTTGAAATAATTATAGCACAGAATACAACAGTGTATCAGTGTAAGATTTGTTAGTCAATAAGAAGAAAATAATTGATCGGGGTGTTAATACTTTTGCAAGGCACTCAGTGTCGGACTGGCCCACGAGAATACCAGGAAAACTGCCAGTGGGCCAAGGTGTCAGTGGGCCCTCCTGCTTCTAAATATTTGGCTTATTTCATGGCCATTCCCTTTTTCTATGAGAATAAAGAGGCTAAATAGATGGAATAATATGTTATAGTATGGAAAGAAAAGAGAATAGGAGAATAGAGGTTGACTAAGGAAAGGAAGAAAATAATACTTAGAGTGGGCCCCTGGTCTAAAGGTGTTTGGGTGGGCCCCTGGTGTCCCAGTCCGACACTGAAGGCACTGTAGACGCTAAGTACATTGTATACTAGGTTTATAGTAGCATTTTGCTGTTGTCATTCTATACAGTATATTATTGTTCTCTGGTAATGAAAATCCAATGTGGCATGCGTCTTGCCTACGTGGTAATAACACAAAATTTTACCAAGAAAAATAAATTCTATTTCTAGCGAATTAACACAAACAGCAAGTATCACAAGCACATTAAGCTATCATATAATAATAGATCGTGAGACATGCACAAAGGTCACTCGTTCAATTTTTTTGCAAGCTGACTTCCGCTGATCTCTTTCTGAAAATACGGTATCCTAGAGTCACACCACTCTGCAAATCAGCCCAGTATCATAAACAGCAAAAACATCTAATGCAACAGGTGGCTGGGCCATGCCAGGCATATTTCCCAGAGCAATAATTACATCTTCCATTCTCCCCATATTATAGCCTGAATGCTCTGTGTAAAACAACAAGCTGGATAAATGAAGTTTCTTTGTTTCATATAGAGATGCTTTTAACATTAGAGAAGAGGGTTACAGTAGGTGAAAAAACCTAAAAAAAAAGGCTTTAGTTCTGCTGACACAATTATAAAAATATTACTATAATGTTATAGTGCTGCATAATATTTATGAATTATTCTTTCCTGCTACAAGTTACATTAAGTCAGTCAAAAAGGTAACAGTATAGGCAAAAATGGCTTCTCCTCAGCTCCCCAGCAAAACAGCTCTGGGGACGTAGGGAGCTTTATGGTTGTTTGTTGGTAACTCAGGAGCAGTTCAGTCATAATTTATATTCCACCTCAGCTGGTGATCCCAGATGTCCATCTCCTAGTTTTATCTCTTACTTTGCTTTATTGAAACATTTCTTTTGTTCTTTTTTTATCCTGTAGGGGGGCTTGCAGCTGTTATTTACACAGACACCTTACAGACAATCATCATGTTAGTGGGATCCTTCATCCTTATGGGATTTGGTGAGTTGAATTGACTAAATATGAAGTTTTGATACTCTGCACCCCACCTGTTGACCACATCCATAATTTTTCTTTTACGTTCATCCCTACACCTAAAGCTCCATCCCCTTACTTTCTTAGTAGTTGTACAGTTTCCACAATTGATACTGATTGAGATGTTGCACGTCTTGCAATGCCTTCTGTTGCTTTAACCCTCTGTCTGTTTTCTCAGCATTTAATAAAGTTGGAGGATATGACCAGTTTATGGAGAAATACATGAATGCTACCCCTTCTGTGATCTCTTATGATAACATAACGATTCCTGAGCAATGTTATACCCCACGAGAGGATGCATTTCACATTTTCCGTGACCCACTCACTGGGGACATGCCATGGCCAGGGCTCATCTTTGGTCTAACTATTCTTGCCTTGTGGTACTGGTGCACAGATCAGGTGAGCCTCTTGTAAATGTTTCCTTGTAATATACTGATTGATGTCACCACTATAGTTCTTGTGCTTTTTATTCATATATTACTCTTGTGTGTTCATATCTGCCAGGTGATCGTTCAGCGATGTCTGTCAGCCAAGAATATGTCTCATGTAAAAGCTGGCTGTATTTTATGCGGCTATCTTAAACTGCTACCCATGTTCCTCATGGTGTTTCCAGGAATGCTCAGCCGTATTCTATATACAGGTAAAGGGAGTAGCCAATAACTAAGAATTTATAACCTGCTAAATAATGTAGCTGCACAGCTTGTAAGGCCTGAACATAACTAACCTTCTCTCTGACTACCAGATGAAGTAGCTTGTGTGGTACCTTCTCAGTGTAAGAAGTTCTGTGACACAGAGGTTGGGTGCACCAATATCGCCTACCCAAAAATGGTGATAAATCTGATGCCAGATGGTAAGATACTTTTATAATTCTGTAAATCATTTAGCAATTAAAAGGGTATATATATATATATATACACACACACACACACACACACACACACACACATACACACACACACACACACACTGGGCTTGTTGCCTTTTCTGCATTGAACAGGGGAGAGCTTGCCCCTTGCTGTGGTTTAGCTGAAAATATATTTGGGCTGTGTATCCCATTTTATTTCATAGGTCTCAGAGGTCTGATGCTGTCAGTGATGTTAGCGTCTCTCATGAGCTCCCTCACTTCCATCTTCAATAGTGCTAGCACCCTCTTCACCATGGACATTTACACAAAGTTCCGGAGGAAGGCAAGCGAGAAGGAGCTAATGATAGCTGGAAGGTAGGATCTCCTTTGTGACAGCATATGACCTGAAAAGGTCAAAAAAGTATTGATTTATATACTGTAGTGTGATTTTCCCTTTGTGTCAATGAAAGGATACATTTTATGCTGCTTCTTCTCTCGTTGCGGATTAGGGTTTTTATCATTTTCCTAATTGGCGTGAGCATTGCATGGGTTCCAATACTGCAATCTGCCCAGAGCGGCCAGCTTTTTGATTACATGCAGTCCATCACAAGTTACCTGGGTCCACCCATTGCTTCCGTCTTCTTCCTCGCTATCTTTGTCAAGAGAGTAAATGAGCAGGTATGTTTCCCATAAGGAATCTCTAGTAGTTATTGATTTGGCCAGAGCACTAGGCAACTTCCTACTTGTGGGATGTGCACTTTTTTATTAGCCAGTCAGTCTGATGTGATCATACCAAAGCTGGTTGCTGAAAAGAAAGAATCAGACTGACTGATAATTTTGGGAATATTTTACTACTTATAGCTTTTGCTGACACCAGCCATATTCCAGCCCCCCCCCCCCCAAGTTCATAGGTCAGAGGTATTGTAAGTGTAATTTTCTATAAGACTGTAAAACATTTAAGGTCAGACAGGCAAGTAAATGTTAGAACTATTACTTTACCTGATGACACTGTCTCAGAAACACAGAAAACCATCCTCCATGTTTTTGAAATGCAGTCTTATAACTGGTACATGATATATATGGGATATCATAGAGAAATCCAACAGGCAGTGTCAGAACGGGTTGCCAGGGGCCCACCAGAAAACTTGACACCTGGGCCCACCAGGACTTTTCCAAGTATCCTTGTAGGCCAGTCCAACTGCTGAAAGGATCCCATTCTGGTAAATGATTAGCCCACTGTCTCTTCCATTACCCCTTAACTTTCTGTAAGTTTCTTGAGAGTTGTTGCTTGTTATTGAAAAAGCAATTTACCATTGTAAATTGATGACTATTGGAAAGAATGTGTTTTGTTTGCCCATTAGCAAATTCTACCCATTAGTAAAATGCCAACAACTTGTCCTCAGGTTTGTACTGTTACAACAAGTTTCCTATGTCAGCCAATACTATAACTGTTCTGTATCATTCCTACTACAGGGAGCATTCTGGGGGTTAATAATTGGACTCTTCATTGGCCTTTCGAGGATGATTGCAGAATTTGCCTATGGAACTGGAAGCTGTGTGAAACCCAGCAACTGCCCCTCAATCATCTGCGGAGTTCATTATCTGTACTTTGCCATCATCCTGTTTGTTGCAACCTCCATCATTGTTTTGGCAATATCATTCATGACCAAGCCCATACCTGATAAGCATGTGAGCTCAAATTTATATTCTATTTTCCATTTATTATATATATATGTGTGTGTATATATATATATATATATATATATATATATATATATATATATATATAAATAAAAGGTTCCTCCCCCATAGACTTTAATAATACAGTAATAATGTTATATATTTATGTGTATATATATATATGTATATATATGTATATATATATATATGTATGGAACCTATCCACAATGCTCGGGACGTGGGGTTTTACGGATAAGGGTTCTTTTCATAAATAAGAACTTCATACCTTAAAGGAGAATTCAATCTTAAAGTTAAAAAAAACCCTACCCCCCTACCCTACATAGACCCCCTCCCTCCTCCCCCAGCCCGCCTTGGATTAGCCAAAATATTATTATTATAAATAGATAGCATCATTTTTGAAGAAAAGGGACCAAGTAAATTGTATGTTGATGTGACTTTTTAGAACCACTGAATTGCTCATTTCATTCTTCTAACAGCTCTATCGCTTGTGCTGGTCCCTGAGAAACAGCACTGAGGATCGAGAGGATCTAGATGCAAATGACTGGGCTGCTGAGGAGCCAGAGGATGATAAGGAGGAGGAGGAAGGTGAGTTATACAAACCAGTTGGACCTCTATGTTTGCCAAAAGCAAGACTGTAGTTTTTAAAAAAAAAAAAAAAATGTTATGTTAGTTAGTTCTGGCCACAAAAGCAATTTTAAAGAAATCTCATGTTGCTGAGCATACTTAGTACCAAGGCAGCTACTGCATGGCAGCACATCTGTACATGAATCACAAGAGATAATAATAACGATAATAATCATCATTATTATTATTGTTGTTATTATTATTGCTAATAAATGAGTCCATAAACAAAGGAACTCCTAGTGGCTTCAACACATTCTTCATCTTTGTCATGCAGAGAAAAAACCAAGTTGCTGGAGGAAATCTTACAATTGGTTCTGTGGATTTGATGATAAGAAGCCCCCCAAACTGAGTGAGGAAGAGAAGAAGGCTTTGGAACAAAAGATGACAGACACTTCAGAGATGCCCCTGTGGAAGAACGTGGTCAACATCAACGGCATCATTCTGCTGGCTGTGGCTGTGTTCTGCCATGCATTTTTTGCATAGATGCTATTTTGAACTTGAAAATAATATTTGGGTGTGTGCAGTTTTGTCCTGACTTCTAAATCAGACCAGAGATTGGCGAGAGGAAGAAATACTAAATAGGCCACGCATGTAAATGGAGACTGTTTCTTTCCAGAAAACAATGCCAAAGTAATATTCGTCAGAACATCTTATTATATTGGTAAAACTCTTTTTACATTGCTCTGATGTGAATGACCTTGACACACACAGCAATGCAAAGGACACGTGGTATGTACACGCTATGGTAAAGAAGACTTCAGGTTCCAGAGGGCAATGAAACACAGAGAACAGGACTAACAAGGCTACAACCAGTGGATTCATCCTGGTTCAAGCTACTCAAAAATGGGTTCAATGAACTCCAGCCCAGATGCTGAACGCTACATTACAGTACCGATATACTAAGAGCTATAGTTCCGTAACAGCAGGGGAGGTGGGGTGCAGATGGGTCATCCCTGGTTGCACATTTTTTATGAAACAGTAGTATCCTGTAATTTGATAAATCCCTTATCGGTTTATATTGGTTTATAACAGGTAATAATCCTGATATTTTTAATAAAGAAATGGAAACTATTTTGTGGTGAGTTTTACTAAAGCAAAGTGTTACTGAAAGGGCAGTTACAACAGATTTATAAAGCCTAAATAACTATTCTGCCCACTTATTACTGAATGGTATAATCTATGGCTTTCTTTCCCTGCTAAGGCTGAGGGCACTAGTGTTGGCTCAGCTGCTGAGAAAAAAGCGGATTCACTCCCTTCCCCAGCTGCACTGAAAGATACAGCTTCTGCTTTGGTGCAGATGTGTGAAGCAAAGCAAAGATTAGCCTGAAAATTTCACATTCTCTGACTGACCTCTGCTCCGTGTACCTGCATCAAATCGGAAGTAGTTCTTTTCACTGTCTTCACAATGTTCAGTGGCTTAAATTCAGTGTTTGGGGGTGTCTGCAGCCCCTAGACCAGGGGTGTCCAAAAGGTAGATGGGGATCTACCAGTAGACCTGTAGCTGGTGATCAGTAGACAGTACTCACAGGTAACTTTAGACCTTCTTTAATCTTCCTGGAGCTGATCATTGGCTAAGGGGCCCATTCACTAAGTTCGAGTGAAGGAATAGAAGAAAAAAAACTTCGAATTTCGAAGTGTTTTTTTGGCTACTTCGACCATCGAATGGGCTACTTCGACCTTCGACTACGACTTCGAATCGAACGATTCGAACTAAAAATCGTTCGACTATTCGACCATTCGATAGTCGAAGTACTGTCTCTTTAAGAAAAAACTTCGACCCCCTAGTTCGCCACCTAAAAGCTACCGAAGTCCATGTTAGCCTATGGGGAAGGTTCCCATAGGCTTTCCAAGTTTTTTCTGATCGAAGGATAATCCTTCGATCGATGGATTAAAATCCTTCGAATCGTTCGAACAAATTTGATATTCAATATTCGAAGTCGAAGGATTTTAATTCGTCAGTCAAATATCGAGGGTTAATTAACCCTTGATATTCGACCCTTAATACATCTGCCCCTAAGTCTTTGCCATTTTGGCTATTCTTCTATCCATTCGCATGTTAGTTTTCCATTTCCTTCCACGTCTTTCAGGTTTGGAAGATTTTCTTTTGAACCCATACTCACCCAAGTCTTCCACCTGAATAAAAAACATGCTAATTATAGTGACACACCCCTGCATTTAAAAGGAATAGCAATTAACCCAGAAAAAGCTGCACATTTATAGCCTCTGGGAACCATAACTAGAGCACTGGGACAGTTCATGCTAATGAACTGAAAAATATTTCTGGAAACCTTAAAGGGGTGTCCACCTAATGAAAGAATATAATTCTAAGCAACTTTCCAATACTCACATTCATTACAAATATTTAACATTCAATGGTTTTACATTTGCTATTAAAAGCAGTTGGTTACTTCTATTCTCTGCCCTGGTGGCTCAGATGTTTACAACAGTGTAGCCAGCTGATTATCAAATCTGTATTGACTGAAGGAGAGCTGACTTTTGTTATTTCTTAAAGCAGGGCTGTCCAACTGGTGGCCCGCATCTGGCCCCCGACCCCCCTTGTGTGGCCCCCACATCAAAGTCTGTCTGCTGTGTTTGCTTACCATGTCTAAGATTTAAAAGGTATCACTACAGAGATTAACTGGCCTCTGCATTGTTTACACCTGAGACCCAGACTGAAACTGCCCACATTGTTCACCTGTTCACACTCATACAAACTGCTGATGGGGCACCAGCACTGTTTCACTGTATGTAGTACATCTTAGAGTGGTCCTCATAGGTTTCCCTGACTCCTGCTCTGTTCTGCTTTCCCTATGCTCCCTGTGTGTGCCATACTCTGCCTTCCCCATGCACCTTGTGTGTGGAATACTCTGCCTGCCCTATGCTTCCTGTGTGTGCCATACTCTGCCTGTTCTGTTCTCCTTAGGTGTGCCATACTCTGCTTGCCCTATGCTCCCTGTATGTGTGTGTCATACTTTGTCTGCCCCATGCTCCCTGTGTGTGCCATACTCTGCCTGTCCTATGCTCCCTGTGTGTGCCATACTCTGCCTTCCCTATGCTCCCCGTGTGTGCCATACTCTGCCTTCCCTATGCTCCCTGTGTGTGCCATTCTCTGTCTTCCCTATGCTCCCTGTGTGTGCCATACTCTGCCTTCCCTATGCTCCCTGTGTGTGCCATACTCTGCCTGTCATATGCTCCCTGTGTGTGTGCCATAATCTGCCTTCCCTATGCTCCCTGTGTGTGCCATACTCTGCCTTCCCTATGCTCCCTGTGTGTGCCATACTCTGTCTGTCCTATGCTCCCTGTGTGTGCCATACTCTGCCTGCACTATGCTCCCTGTGTGTGCCATACTTTGCCTGCCCTATGCTCCCTATGTGTCCAGTACTCTGCCTGCCCTATGCTCCCTGTGTGTGCCATACTCTGCATGTCCTACTGTGCCTGTGTGTGCAATACTCTGATTGCCCTATGCTCCCTGTGTGTCCCGTACTCTGCCTGTCCTATGCTCTCTGTGTGTGCCATACTCTGCATGTCCTACTTTGCCTGTGTGTGCCCTGCTCTGCCTGTGGACCATAAGCCTGGTATTTGTTTTGGGGGGTTGATAGCATTTGAAAATTATTATTTGGGGCCCCTAAGGTGTTTAAATGTGTGTGTGTGTGGGGGGGAGCTCTGTTATCCACAGGGTAGGATGAGTCATATGAATTTAAGGGTATGTCTTAATATGACTTACATTTTTTCACATATTAGTGATAAGTGATATCCCTGCAGTGAGCACCAACCATTTGTTTTTTTGGTGTGTGCTACCACAATTAATGTGGACATGGTCTTGTGGTAACATGGGTGTGGTTTAAAGTAGGTATGGTTTAAAAACAGGTAGTAGTCAACACTGACTTCCATTATCAGACCTCCACCATGTCCGGCCCTCGGTACCGCAGAAGTTGGACAGCACTGGCTTAAGGGAACAGTAACATAAAAAAGTGTGTTTTAAATTAATAACAATATAATGTACTGTTGCCCTGCACTGTAGTTTACACAAACCATCTGTTGTGTAGCCATGGAGACAGACATTCAAGCACAGAATACACAGTAGATAACAGATAATTCTGAAGAATCCCATTGTATACTACAGAGCTAATTCGCTGTGTATCCTTTTCTCCTTTTTCAGTTTTGAATGGTTGCCCCATGGCTACACAGCAGCTTGTTATATAAACTATAGTAGTGTTTCTGAAGCAAACACACCAGTTTTAGTGATGCAGTGCAACACTACAATATACTTCCATTAATATAAAACATTTTCATTTTTGATGTTACTGTTCCTTTTAAAAGTCTGAACTGCAGAACACAAAGAGGCAGACAAATACTGGGTACAATAGCAATTACATTTACAAAGAACTGAAAATGTGCCATTAATGTATATTGGAAAGATGCTTAGAATGACATTTTCATTAAATAGGCAATGTTTTAGGTTTTAGATCCCTTTAAAAGCTAATGACATGCATAGGTTTTTTTTCTTCCATTGAAATGCCTGTCGGTGGCCATACTGTGCCATGTGTGTAAGACATCGGCACACTGCAGGGAAGGAAGTGTCAGGAGCTGCATTATAAAGCACTTAGCATTTTCAGCACTACCTGTGCTAATAAACACACACAGAAGATACATATATCTTATATTTACATGGTATTAACCTGTCATGGCTTCTAACAGCAGTAAGTGACTATTAATCTTCCACATCTCAAGTGGCGAATACAAAGCTGACTATAATGCACAGCTCAGGACAAGTTGTTGTATTAAAGAGTTATTTGCGCACAATATAATAGATGCTGCATTTTTCAGCTTGGGCTCCTACTGCAAATATAAAGGTGTGCAAAAATCTAGGGATGCACTGAATTCATTATTTTTGGCCATGTAATAAATCGTTGGATTTAGATTGGAAACCTGAAAACCCTCATTTGCACAAGTTTAAGTAAAATTGTTCAGAATTTGTGTGTAAAGTTTACAAAAAGTGTATCTAGTATAAGTAATTCTAGAGCAGGGGTGTCCAAACTTTTGGCTCACCGGGCCACATTGGAAAAAGAAAAATTATCTGGGGCCACACATGAAATACACAAACACGTTTGATTTGTAAAAGTAAAGGAAATACACAGAAAAGAACTACAATGCCATTTGGATAACCAGATGGAGTTATACACTGGAATATGGGATACCTGGATATTAAATTGATTTATTATATTATTATTACTAACTGGGCAATGGGCAGAGTCCCCCCTCCTCCTATATCCTTTGCGACATGACGTTTCCTCGGAACCAAGAGTTTCAAGCTGGGCCGCATTCATATGCATCTTGGGCCGCATGTGGCCCTCGGGCCGCAGTTTGGACACCCCTGTTCTAGAGCAACTGAACTTGCTGAGTAATCATTGAAGAAGTTTCACTACTCATCCGAGCAGCTTCTTCAGTTCAACTGACTGGTGTGGGAAGTCCCTGGCATTTTTACTCTTCCACTAATCCAATCACAATGGCACATTGTAACTTGTAACTTTTCCGTTTTCCCTTTACAAAAAGTGCTACAATTTATTCTAATTCTCAACCGAATATTGAATTTATTGTGAATAAAAGATGGCCATTGGCCCTGACAAAAATACTTTTGAATGACTACACCCAAGTATGAACATACAGTATATGAATATATATGAACATGCCCCTTTGGTAACAAGGCAGGAAGTAAAGGTAATTCTAATTGTTGTGAAACACAGATCTAAAGTTTTATAAATAGATTGAGCATATTAACAATTTAAATATGAACTGTTATTTTGATACATGATATGTATTAACCGATTGATTTGAAATAGATTCGTTCGTGTGTAAAACAATTGGTATGTTAATTTTATGGGAGGGTTTCTGGGGTTTAAATCCCGTGTAGAATGATGCAGGATGAGGTCTCTGAGGAAGTACGTAGACATGAAACGCGTCAGACCTCAGACACTTGTTCAAATGTACTAAATAAAGCATGACATTTTTTTAACTTGAACATTGGCGTTGGCGATATCTGTGGATATCAGAGGAGCGAGAGAACAGGGAACAGCATAGGCAAGATTGGTGGCTGTACAGACTGAGCAGCAGCAGCATGGATTTGCCTCTAGACTGACAGTGAGGCTGGGATTGAGCGAGTGAACTGGGCCAATAGTGCTTGACTCAACAGTGCCTGGTCATGGGCTTTGTAGTTTTCCTGCAACATTATTAGCCATCTGAGGACAAGTAGGATTGTCAGGAAATACACAAGAATGGCAATAAAATACAGTGAAACCTTAGTTTAACATACCCTGATTTTAATTTTCACTGCATTTTCCATCTTTTTTGTGGTCCCATGTATATATAACACATAAAACATTTAACTGATTTTACATTCTCCAAAATTCAGTGCTTATATAACGGGTATTTGCCATTGTGGAATTACGGAATAACACGGCTTTATCTTCTCAGTCTGATAAGCAGGAATAAATTCTGAAACAGGCAGATATTCAGATGACCATAAAATAACATACATGACACAATACATATAAAAGATCAATAGGGCATTACCTGCTGGTTAAACTAAAGTAACTCCAATTAGTAAATGGCACACAGATAAATGTGTGGATTTAAAATGATCAGGGAATTGAAACACTAGAGGGCTCAGTTATTATAGTATCCATATTTTTGCACTCTGCACCATGCCGTGCTGTGATTTTTGGCTTGTGTATTTCAGGCTGATTTCAGTCCCCATCTGACATTGGTCTAGATCAGTGATTCCCAACCAGTGGCTTGTGAGCAACATGTTGCTCTCCAACCCCTTAGATGTTGCTCCCAGTGGCCTCAAAGCAGGTGATTATTTTTTAATGTATGGCTTGGAGACAACTTTTGGTTGCATAAAATCCAGGTGTATTGCCAAACAGAGCCTCCTGTAGGCTGCAAGTCCACATAGGGGCTACCAAACAGCCAATCACAGCCCTTGTTTGGCACCCAGAGACTTATTGTGCTTGTGTTGCTCCCCAACTTTTTTTACATTTGAATGTGGCTCACAGGTAAAAAAAGGTTGGGGACCCCTGGTCTATATGTTGAAAATACATTATAGATACTGGACTTTCCTACCTCAATTACTGCACATTTGGTACATGCAAAGACCATGTAACAAGCAAATGATTTCTCATGTACAGTGGAAGTGTTTCCAGTCACACTCAGATACTTGAAAAGATGTGCACACAGGGTAAAGCCAGAAGTCATTAGTCAAGAAACCGAAGGGCTTGACACCAGGGAAGGTATTAGAAGAGCTCTTGAGAGAAAATATACAGCAGCAGATTGAATGTAACAAAAGCACTGACCCTGCAATTGTGATGAATGAATGTCAGTCCAGAAACCCAGTTATTCACATGGTCCTTTTATCAGCTCCTTCAGCCAGACATTTATCAAGTTTGAGGCGAAATATGACTTTATATTCACATTCTGTCACCATACTTCGCAACATTTGAAAAACAGATAGAGGAACAAAAATATCTGCCGCATGTAACACGGTGACATTTTTGATCACTCCCATTTTACCCCATAATTACCACATCCAGTTTATAAAATTTGGCAGGTTATGAAAGTTTGAAGCCATTTCTGGTAGTTTTAGGGCCATGTTTTATGTGTTGTAATAGTTTTGCTAATGAAGGTTAAATTATCTTAAACTTAAACATAAACTTACTGCACCACAAGCCTAATCAAACAAATGATTTATGCTTTCAAAGTTGGCCACAGGGGTTCACCATCTTGTAACTTTGTTAAACATCTTTGCAAGACTAAGACTGTGCACATGCTCAGTGTGGTCTGGGCTGCTGAGGAATCATCATAAATGATCAAAACAGCACAAGTCAAATAATATCTGCCAGAAGCCAATACAGCAAGACTGATTAATAATCAGAATATGCAGACTGCACTGGGTCCTGTGTTGTCATGTAATCTAATGTGGATTTTATAGTTTTTGTATTGTTTAATACAAACTTTCTCCAACTCTGCAGAACCATTGGCTGCAGCAAAATAATCCTCCAAATACAATCCCAATTTATCTGTTTAAATCTGGCTCCATGATCTTTGTCCCTGCAGCTGGAGTTGGAAACAGTAAAGGGGATGTAAAGGAAAATATAAAATTCAATACAAATCTATAAACAGTCACGGACTGCTCTACAGGGAAACAAACAAAGCTGTTTGAGTTCTGCATGGCTGGGAGGGAAGGCGGGGGCTCGCACTGCTGTTCATAAGTATGATTGTTTCCCTGCAGAGCAATAAGGGACCATCTGACAATTCCTATCCACAGCAGTCAGAGCAAGTAAATGTAAGGAGAATGTCACTGCATACAGGCAGGTTTCTTATTAAAACAGTACACATTTTTTAATTAAAGTATATTGGAGATAGGTTTCTTTTTCATTAAAGTTAAAATGGTATTTTATTTGTTTGCATTTACCCTTTAATCTCAGTTCTCCCAAGAGACTTGTTTATCTTAAATAGTTACAATTGAATCTCTGCTTATATTACATTGTTACAAATGTAACTGCTGAGTGTCCTGGGCTCTCTTCAAAAAAGCCTCTTATTTTAATAATGTTTCAGAAACTTTGTATCTTTTTGTGGTGTCAGTGCTGGAGATCGGGAGTGCTGGAGAAATTCGGGACTTTTTAATAAAAATCCAGGATTGTGGGTTAAACTGTCAAAATCAGGACTGTCCCGCAGAAAATGGGACAGTTGGGAGGTATGTGTCACGGTCAGAAAATTTTCCACATATACAGTTATTTTACAAAGCATTTCAAAATATTAATGTATGAATGTGATGTATGTCATTCTTTCCTACTGTCAGGGGCCTATCGGCTCCTAACGGAGAGGTCCGGACCAAGGAGGAAGCTTTTGGATAAAGTCCAAGTTCGCGGTAATCAAAAGGGATCAAAAGTAATCGAAGTCAAATTCCAGGCAATAGTTCAGAGGCAGGCAAGAGTCAAAGTCCAGAAAGGCAATCAGTAACAATTTAGGACACCCAGGAATCAAGGTAGCAATTCCTATCAATGGGCATTGAACCCGTGACCTTGAGTGTGGCGCTACAGGAGATGGGAGCTCCATCGGGCGCTCCTGACACCTACTGGCTTTTTTTATTATTTTTTTCACATCAAAAGATGTGCATCTGGCTGGCATCCATCCTGCAAAGGTTATTGCAGCAGTAAATGCATAGGAGGCGCTGGCAGGGGACAGTAGAGGTCCAAACACAGACATATGGTTATTAATATCTGCCCTTTTGGGGGTGGTCCTGTGCCAATCATGTTGCAGAACAAACATCACAACCCCCTTGGCTGGTTTCCTAGGGGGCTGTTAACACTTAACCCTCTGCAGAAGCAGCAAAAGCTGCCAACGCAGAGGGAGAAACTCTAACTCAGATACACACTTGGCAGTTAGAACCTTTGCCTGCCAGCATGTGCTCCATACATTAATAGGTCACTTATTTATGATATCATTATTCTTTTGGTTAAGTATTCATTCTCAAGTAGGGTTGCCAACTTTTGTAAGAAAGACTACTGTTTGACATTGATGTAGGAGAGGTAGGTTAATGATGTAGGTGGGTGGGTGGCGTGATGTAAAGAGGTGGTGCAATGACCTTGACAGGTGGATCATAGGGAGGATTTCTAGAGATTTAGTGTAGAAGCTTAAAGGATAAGTAAACCTTTAAAATAAGTGAATGTAAAATTGATGATGGTGCTATTCTAAGCACTTTTGTAATTTACATTAGTTATTTATTTAATATTTATTCCAAGATATTAAGGGATATACCGGTAGGTACTGTTAATTTAAATGAATTTTGTTTCAACAGCGCCCTGGCATTTCAGGTACACAGAGGCCCAATCAGCCCACATAGAGCCCCAAACAGCTCCCACCGGCCCAATAAATTGTGACTTTCTATGGGACCTTACAGCAGCCCCTCTGGCATTTGCCAGAACCCACAGATTGCCAGTCCGGGCCTGAGAATCGTCACGAATTTGTATTCTCAAACTGGCAAATTTGTATGTATTTAAAGTGAATAAAGCACATGCAAGGTGCAACAATGATACTGACTGGCAGAACACTTGAAGATTACATTAGGGAGCAATGACATTTTATATATACTCATAGGGAAAAGAGAACAAAAAGTGGGAAAAAAGTGAGTTACACCTTAAAGGACCCTTCCGTTAACTTGTGTTATTATGTAGACAGTGATATTCTTAGAATGTGCAGTTGGTCTTCTTTTTTTTATTATTTTGATTTTTTTCAGCAGCTCTTCCAGAATTTTAGCAGCATATTTGGTTGATTGGTTAAATTAACCCTAGCAACCAGGCAGGGTTTTGAAAGAGATACTGGAAGATTAATAGGAGATGGCCTTATAGAAAGATAAGTAATACTGGCAAAACAATTGTAGCCACACTGAGTAATAGGCTTTTGACTGCCAGGGCCAGTGACTCCATATAAAAGATGAAAAGATGTAGAGGGTGATGCCAAATGATCTAAAAACTTTAAAAAACAGAAAATTAGGATCAGCTGAAAAGTTACTAAAACATACTAAAAGTTTAAAACAGGTTAAACTGTTAGATGAACAGTTGGCAATAATGATAATTTTCAGCTTTTGTAGCAGAAAGAGCTGTTTGCCTGTCATTCATAATTACAAAGGCTTGATGGGTATAGATAAAGAAAGGCTAGATGTCACTTGCTAAACTTGGAAAACTTGGGTAATGTCACTCTCTTTCCTACGTGGAGCTTGTTATGGGTGATCAACTATTAAAGCCACAGAAAAGGCAAATGGAAAGGTATCTATCTAATAAACAAAAGAGCTCTTGTGCATTCCATTTTATTATATTAACTGTGATAATTGTTTTTAGCTCTGCATTAGATAACATTTGTCAGTTTTGCACATCCTTTGAGATCCCCCAAAATCCTGGGCCAACAGCAGTCATTACTGTATGTCTGCAGTGTCATTTGTTACCTGCCCACTCTCACCAGCATACAATTGGCTTCTCAGGGTTGTGCATTGAAGCATGTAATCAGTACTGTATATAGGCTATTGTGGAAAGGGGATGCCACCCACAGTTGTTATTATCATTAACGTGCATCAGATTTTTACAGTCAATTTGGTATCATCTTGGTAATTGAGAACATGAATAAAGCACTTACGGTTCAATGTTACTTACAGGTCTTACAGTAAACAAATTGTATGCAGTATAATTCATGTTGTTATATTGTTTTATGCATATCTTTATTCCTTAGCTTACCTTTATTGTCCAGTACATTTATACCTTTTGCTTGACAGGCAGAGGTCATAGGGCAGCTGCTTAACAAAAACCAATATTAATGGCAAATAGATAAACAGTAGAAGGAGACAGGAGAGAAACAGATTTTGACTTTCAGGCATTTGTCTTTGAGGTAATCCCTTTATCTTAATGGCATCAAGTCTGACTCTAAATCACCTTAACTAAAGATCATGGAAAATCAGATAGGACTTAATATGGGTCTCTGGACTTTCTCTGCATAATAACAGGTGATTTGTCATCCGACTGTGTATTCCAGCCAAAGAAACAAATAAGCACAATGTAATTTCTATTATGAGAAAACAATGATATATATAAATATATATATCTCTATATAGGGAACCATAGAATTGCTTTTATTTCCTCCCATGCATGAATATAGCAAAAGCAGCATAGCATGCTTCTGACACATACTGAATAACAGATATACAGATTCAGGCCAAAAAAGTCTGCTGTGTTCTAACAAGGTTAACATTACATGTACAAAACTCCAAGTGTATGGGTATGAGTGTCTGCCTAGAGACCCTGGACTCCTATATGTTGCCATAACAGTTTAAGAAAATGTCCTAAGCTAAAACTGATTGACTTACTTATGACCCTAATACAAAGATCCCTTCGGTGGAACTTTCAGCCTCCCTTCCCCTAATAAATCAATGGAAGTATTGGTACTGCTTTGTGTTTCATTTCCAAATACTCTCAACCACCTTATTCTCTGGCAAAGGCAAATCCATAATACATAATTAAAAACATCAGAACCAGAGCTATTCATTGAGAGCATGGGTTTTTATGAGTGAGAAGCCTATAAGCAAAGCCAAGCATTAGCTGGATTGGTGTAAAGGTTACCACCATTAAATTCTGGAGCAGCAAAAATGCATTTTCTGGATAGATAAATTGCACTTCCCCATATAGAAGTCTGACAGAGTTTGAGTCTGGCAGATGCCAATGACTACCATCCTAAAAGGGTAACACTGGCCATAGATTTGGTGGAGGAAGAATCACAATCTGGGCTGTTTTCCATGGTTTAAGGCAGTACCCTGAACACTACATTGCAAACCGAAATTACTAACCTTGCAACTCACCAAAAGATCATTTCCATACTAGAAATTTTGCTACACATGACCATTTTTCCTTTAACCTCACATTTCCCACCTGCATTGCTCATCTGAGTACTGTAAAAGAAAGCTGGTCTATGAAATGTAAACGTGAAAATAGTAACAGAAAAATGTAGAAAATTATATTTTTATTATTGTAGCAGGTGAAACTTCCTTTAGTGGAGCACAATGCCTGACTTGTAGTTTTCATACCGACAGCAGATTTGCCTTAGTGTTAGCCAAACATCTGCATTTTCATGCCATCAGGGTTTCCACGGAATGACTTGTACTGCAATAGCAGCTGTTCTTCTCACTGCCTCACTCACCAAATTACATTTTTATTCATGAATTAACAAATGTATTTAGTTGTAATATTAGTTTGTAGGCAGTCATCTCAGGTCATTGTGCCTGATCCTGTGCTTTCAGAAAGTGTCAGCACTTCACAATGGAACTGCATACAGATAAGCTATAGGTTTTTTTCTACTCAATGTAACTGGAGGAGTCGTGGAGGGGCTTGGGTGTTTTATTATTGAATGCTATACTCTTATGTACCACTTGGCTGGAGCATTTTTAGCAATGGAGGAGTCAGGTTATCTGAATACCTTCCCATTGTTCTGCTGATAGGCTGATGGGGGAAAGGGAGAGGGTGGATCACTGTAACTTGCATTTCAGAAATGAATGAAGTATATAACAGCACAAGTCACATCACTGAGGATACCTTGCAAACTAAGAACATATCTAGCCCAATGTAAAAATTGCTGGAGGAGTGTTATTAACTTATGCGTAACATGGCTAAGGGCACATGGGAAATGATCCACATGCCTAGCCTCATGTCAGATTTCAAAATTAAATAGAAAACATCTGTTCTTTTGAAAAAATGTCAGTGCAGGATTCTGCTGGAGCAACACTATTAACTGATGCATTTTGAAAAAAAAAATGTTTCCCTGAATTCCTTTAATTTAGTTGAAACAAAGATGATGATGTCCATCAAGGCCATGTAGGTATTACAAAATGTGTTCCACTGAGACTCCTGAATGCAAATAGCTAATGTGCTCTATGAATTCCTAGTGCTGGTAGAAGCTTAATTTTGGAGTAGCAAAAATGTATAAGCAATGGCAACAACATCAGGAAAACGATTATTATATTTATTTAGTCCTTGTATATTAACAGAGCTGATGGGATCCTAAATTGTAGGAATGCTTAAATGTTTAGTGTATTGTGGTAAAAGCAACTCAAGAGGTATGATGGGGCAGTTATAAAAGTCACAGGCTAATCCAGTTAACAAGCAATGTAGAGTTAAGGTCTTCACAGAAGACAAATCCATCCCCCCATATGTAATAAAACACACAAAGTTTGCCCAGGTGCAGTAACCCATAGCAGCTGGTAAGATAATTGTGGCCAGTAAATGCCATCTGCTGATTGGTTGTAGAAAACTTTTGCACCTTATATTAAATAACCCCCTTATTTAATGGCAACGCAGCATCAACAACACCAGTAAAACATGCCCACATGTTGTGGCATAAATTCTAAGACATAGTTTAGGGTGTCATATTTTTGTGTAAGATTTTAAGCATTTCCTTAATAAATGAAACAGTTTCATGTGGTTCTTAAATGACAATTGAACTTGTATAAATATTTACTGTATTTTCAATTTTAAGCAAAGAGCTACCGACAAGTACAACACTAAACAGTATGATGGTGGCACTATACAAGGTAAAAGGAAAGCAAGAACAGAATATGATGGGAGGTTTTTGCAGAATATCTGGTTGGGGGCTCTCCACTTGCTCAAACTATTCTACCTACGCCCATATACCACATGTCTATTCTTTGGTTAAGATAATAGCGATATTATCATAATGTGCTGTTTGAAGTAGCCAATATAGGAAGTCAATGTCCCCCCTCAAATTCTCTTTATTACATTTCTAGAATACAAATTACGAGTGTGCAGGTAAGGGGTGGGTTGGAAGAGGGCTCAGCACATGCAGAGGGTTGGGTTCTTTCTTTCTAAGGAGGGCAGCAGAGTTTAATTATGCTACTGGAGTTTATTTTCAGGCACATTTGTCTGTGAGCAGTGACAGTGAGGTGCCACTCACATCAAAAGCATGCGACGTAGATAGAATCAGATGGTATTGGTATTGGTGTTGTCCCTTCAGTGGGCAATAGCTTTATGAAAGAAAACTGGAAAAAAGTTCCAGTGTACCAAATGGGCAAAAAGAAAATGTACAAAGATTTAACACAATACAAGATTCTCAGTCTTAAATGCACAACCAAAATGGCATTATTTCTAGCCTACTTGCTTATTCATAGAAAACGCATGACTTTGTAGTTCCTACAGAACAAAGCTCTGCAATGTGCTCTGATCATTATGTAATAGGTTGTGGACATCATAGATTCAAAGTCCTCTGAGCAACTGTTTTAGTTGCCAAGTAATTATAAAGCCATTATTAGTTAATCAAATAAAGAGAACTAATCAGGTAAATTAAATGGTCTCTGCAAGGAAAGATCCAAGTTAAACTATAACTTTTATGATGTCCAGATCATTCTAGTGCTCTGTTACACTGATAATGTATCATGCAAGCTGATGTATTTACTGTTTAAATTTACATTCTATTATGGCTGACCAATCAAAACTATTTTACAAGAGAACTGTAAAAATAATAAGTGATGCTCTTTTAATTTTTTGCTAATCAGTTACAAAAACTCTGTTCTTATCATAGGTCAGTAAAGATATAGAAGCAAAGATTGGCTGATATCTTTATAAAGCCTATGATTAAGTGTTTGTGACACGAAATGCGTCAGGCTGTGGACACAATAAACCTTTTTCACTTTTGAACATTTGCCTGGTGGAAGTTTGCCTTATTGAGTGCCTGCTCCATATTGGTTTTGTCAGTTTGTCCGCCCCCCGTGCTGAGGTCTCAGGGCGGTGCACCTGGGCCACTTCCCCTGTGTGGTGAGTAACCTTTATACTTCTTGGAGACCCTAACGCCATAGATGTATTCTCGATGTCTTGATAAAGAGCCTAATTGGGTCACTTATCAGTGAAAACCCTCTAAACAGTTGGCCAACAGATACCTGCCACCTGTGCAAATAACTGTAGTCAGACAGTTGTATTTTGATTGTTGGCTTTTGTTTGGTATACAGATTAGATCATGAGAGAATTTCTGATCACCAGTGTATTGCTTTGTAGAGAGCTCTCCTTTAATTGAATCATCTGTCATCGGAATGACTGAGCCAATTTGGTCAATAATACATATACTTGCAAAAGCTTACAATGAATATAAACCTCTAAGACCTTCTCATCCCAGCCCTTACACCAGTAATGCTCAACCAGTGGATCATGAACAACATGTTGCTCACCAACCCCCTGGGATGTTGCTCCCAGTAGCCGCAAAGCAGGTGCTTATTTTTGAATTTCTGGTTTGGAGGCAAGTTCTGGCTGCATAAAAATCAGATGTATTTCCAAACAGAGCCTCCAGTAGGCTGCCAGTCCACATAAAGGCTATCAAATAGGCAACCACAGCCCATATTTGGCACCATCAGGGACTTTTTTCACTTCATTAACAGTGCTTCCCATGTTTCTGTAGAGCCCTTCTGGGTGAGGGCCATAAAAAATTCTTTGGAAATATTTTGCTGGTGGTCCAAATTGGTGTTACACCCCTGCCTCTTATGGATAAACTGTCACAGAAATTGTTAAGCTGGACATAAATGGACCAATAAAAGGTGCCAATTTGGGCCTTCCGGATCTAGCAAGCAACTAATTGGCCTGTGTATGGGGCCTTCTGATGGGCCTAACTGACTTGTATCTGGCCAAAAATTATCCAGCTCATTGATGTGGTGCTCACCCTCATGGCTTGCATTTATTGTCGTTCCCATTGGGGGAATATCTGCTCATTAAATGTTTGTCAAGTGTGCTTGTTATATTTGTTTTTAAATACAGCATTTTTTAACAAATGGAAACGTGCAATGATGGCACAGAGCCTGAGGACCTAAGGTGTCTTTGCCACTGGGGTGGCCCCAGTTTGACCCTGTATATACATGACATGGCAAACACATGTTGCTGTTGATTCTTAAAGGGATCCTGTCATCCTGTCATTTTTCAAAACGCATCAGTTAATAGTGCTACTCCAGCAGAATTCTGCACTGAAATCCATTTCTCAAAAGAGCAAACAGATTTTTTTATATTCAATTTTGAAATCTGACATGGGGCTAGACATTTTGTCAATTTCCCAGCTGCCCTCAGTCATGTGACTTGTGCCTGCACTTTAGAAGATAAATGCTTTCTGGCAGGCTCTTGTTTTTCCTTCTCAATGTATATGGATGTGTCTCAGTGGGACATGGGTTTTTACTATTGAGTGCTGTTCTTAGATCTACCAGGCAGCTGTTATCTTGTTATCGTGTTAGGGAGCTGCTATCTGGTTACCTTCCCATTGTTCTTTTGTTTGGCTGCTGGGGGAAAAAGGGAGGGGTGATATCACTCCAACTTGCAGTACAGCAGTAAAGAGTGATTGAAGTTTATCAGAGCACAAGTCACATGACTTGGGGCAGCTGGGAAATTGACAATATGTCTAGCCCCATGTCAGATTTCAAAATTGAATATAAAAAAATCTGTTTGGTCTTTTGAGAAATGGATTTCAGTGCAGAATTCTGCTGTAGCAGCACTATAAACTGATTCATTTTGAAAAAAATGTTTTTCCCCATGACAGTATCCCTTTAAATGTGCCATCTGTATATGATGCAGTTGTATAATTAATAAATAAGACAGCTCTCGAGTCATTCTTTAGTAAAAGTTACAGTTTGAAAAAATTGTCAGTTTCACAGCTGCCCCTAGTCGTGTGACTTGTACTCTGATAAACTTCAGTCACGTTTTACTGCTGTACTGCAAGTTGGAGTGACATCACCAGTCCCCCCCAGCATCCTAACAACTGATAACAGATAACCAGATAACAGCTCCCTAACAATTATTTGCAGTGTAAACAGTGTCATTTAGAAATCAAACTTACATCATAAAAATCATGTCAGAATCCCTTTAAGTAAATTTTGCTCTTGCCTTGAACTACCATTTTGTGATGGTCTCTGTCCTGGCTGAGCACAACCTTCCCTTATTTTTAATAAATTAACTTCACATTGGTGAAAATTCTATTCACAACATTTCTCCCGTAAATACACTGCAATTAATCAAGGCTGGCAAACTACTATTGTAAAGATAGAGCAGTCACTTTTGTATCTTCTCTAGAGAATTCTCCCCACTACAACTGCATAGGGAAAAGAAAAAAAACCACTGGTGAATTTTCACAAATAATTTCCACCAAGAGAAAATTCACTATATTTTTCTCACAACAGCATATTTACAAAATTTAGTAAATATGAGACATGTTGGAAAAGACACCTGATGAACTGAGGTGAACTTTGTTTGAATTAGACTTGGAGAAAATTCACACAAGTAAATATGCCACACTCTAAGTATGTGATGTGTGTGGTTTTGGTGACCCCTTGTGGTCTCAGTGTGTAACTGCATTAAAGTGCACTGGCTGCCATCCATCCGATACCTGCTGAAGGGTGGCTTAACTTCCCTTATAGGAGGCCCACAGTGCCTGCAAAGCATCAGTTTGAAGGATGAAGTGCAGGGTTTCCTGGATTACAATCTTCCAGCTCACATTCTAATTCTAAAACCAACTGTGAAAAAAGATTTGCATTCACCAGGGCGGCAGCTCGTGCAGAGGAAAGAGGTTATAAAAGCATGAATACATACATACAGTTGGCAGAAACAGCATACGTATACGTTACTGTTTATATAAAGGCTAAAAGAATTTTAAAACTACTGATCTCCTTGAAAAGCGAACCAGCCATGGATTGCTGTTTTGACTCTATGAACATTTGCAATAAACTATATCTAAACAGTTAATGAAGGGGTAGTTCAGCTTCCAACATTTTTTTTTACCATATTTATAATATTTATGTTTAAAAGTTTTATTTTTTTACCTTCTTATGTCTCTCTTGAGCGGCTTTTAAATGGGGGAAGGGGTCGCCGACTGTGTACTCTTCGAATTCGATACATTAGTTGATACATTTCTTTCCTTAATCCCTGTTAAATCCCGAGTTTCATTAATGGCAGCTGTTGTAACGGACACAATAGTTGCTAACATTCCACAGATGCCGCAAATAAATGTATCAACTAATGTAGCAAATTTTAATACTGAGATTCTTAAACAAAGAGGAACATTTAAGTTTCAACTTTAATTCCAGCAGAAAAAAATCAGTGCAACTGAAACAAAATAACTGAACTGAAAAAAAGTATTTGAAAGGTACTTTTGAACATGTAGGAAAGTTTTAACAATTTCCCCCAGCAGAACTTTTGCAAAATTCTTCTCTGTGCATAAAGTAATGGGTTTTGTGAAAGAGTTTTGTCTACAGCAGCCCCCTGGCATTTTCCAAAATATATCTTGTCAACCTGGGCATGGTAAAAGGAAAACAAAACCAGAGTTTTGAGGAAAACATACAAACCTAACTACAACAGGGGACTTTAATTAAGTGCAAAGGGTTAAATGAGAACTGAACCCTAAAAACAGCATCAACACCCCTATAACAGTAATCCGTGCCTTCAAAGCTGTGCACAAGAGCTTGCGGTCTTGGATTTTTAATGTAGAACTGCACATGCTCAAGATGTTCTGGGCTGTTGTTGAGAAGCTAAGCTAAATACATTATACTGGTACAAGTTGACCATTAATGTGGGTGCACATTACAGTTAGTAGGGTTCTGAGCATCAGGAGAAAGCCAACATATAGTGCATTACAGTCTCATATAGGAAAAACAGGGCATATGATACATTAGATAGACCTTACAGGGGGGAAATCGGTGATAGACTCCATCCAACCAAGGACCCCACACTTTCAAATTTTACAGGAATTCCCTTTGCCAGGTATGTTAGTTAGTTAGTAATCAGTGGGAGCACATTGTTGACTAAGCCTACCCATTGTTGTGTTGGTGGTGCCAAGGGAGTCTTCCATTTAATGGGCATAAGTTTTTTTTGGCAAAAAATAAGACAGTTCTCAGTAATGTTCTAGTTTTGTTTTTTGGGACTTAAAGTAAAATATCGGGCAGATGACATCAGACAGACTTAAAATTCCCATCGGATAAGGGACCGCATTGGTTTGTTGATGCCTGTTTTCCTGGCCTTGTGATCCAGGGCCCATGATTGGATTAGTCCAATATCGCCCACTCATGGTGCAAGATCTGCTCTTTTGGGAAGGTCACCAAACGAGTGGATCTACCCATGTATGGCCACCTTTAATCATATACAAAGCCCAAGAGGTAGATAATGAGAGTGAGTACGCTTAGAAAGGAGGTGGGTACACCACAACTTTTGACCAACAGTTTTGGATAAGGAGGCTTTCCCGTATTAAATAGAAGAACTTTGTGTTAGGGCCCTGGAATGTTAGATAAAAAACAAGGCACTGCTGGGTTGTTTGCCACTATAGAATGGGCAATATTAATAATCAAATAGGCAGTGGGGTAATTTGGGGGTAATTGGGTGGCAAATTGAAGCTCAGCACACTGGGAATATTTTTTATTTAATTTGGTCATACTCTATTGAGTGTAGGCCTTGACTGGAATCTGATACATGAGGAGGGGCTGCTCTAAGATGCCATAGGAAGTCATGGAAGATGCCATAGGAAGAAATTATGTAATGGGTCTGTGGGTGAGGGGCTGTTTGAGCCTCTATGTACTTAAAATGCCTAAATGTTTTGTTGCATTCTGTGTCCAAATGAATGGTGTGGGTAACAAGACAGGGACCAAGAGAGCCACTGTACTCAGGAACCTGACGTTTTTCCAGCCAAAAGTATTCACTGACCTCTTACTAGTTGAGAGGATGGTCCTGAGTTTTTTTCATTTGGTCATACCCTATCCACACACATAAAGAGCAATGAAAGGGACACACTTTTATGTGAGACTGGGAGAGGGACCTGCTAAAAAGGAAAAACATTTTCTGTTTTAACTTGTAGAGGGGGACCTGACAACCAATGTTCTTTTTTTTATTTTCTCTTCATTTTGCATTTTTCAAAATAAACGTTTGAAGTATAGTAGTACAGCAATTATTTTAACATCCATAACAATAAACATACATAGGTGTGCAATTATGCACCAATGTTCTTTTTTAACTTATAGAGGGGGCCCTGACAACCAATGTTTTTCTTTTAACTTGTAGAGGGGACCCTGACAACCAATGTTCTTTTTTAACTTGTAGAGGGGGCCCTGACGACCTATAGGTTTTACTCAGTGTTTTTAGCACTGCAAAATTCTCTAATGCTGCTTTTATTCAACACTGGCATTGACACTTAGCACCTAGGTACATGTTTTGTCCTTTGCACAATTCCCTTCTTCAGTATATGGAATTCTGCAATCGAATTGGTCAGTTGGGAGGTAAGCGGTTTTGGAGTAAATAGATGGCAGAATAAAGCTTAGCACAGCTGAAAACCCCTAGGTACATTATTCATTTGGTTGTGCTAAGCTGTGTGAGCTTCTGGTGCAGGCACCCATGCATCAAAAAAGGTAATATTTTTTTTTTTTTTTCTTTCCTTTGATCTTGACTTTGTAATTATTATGTGAAGATCCTTTAGTAAAAACAAGTTTAAAAAAAAAAAGGTAATATTAAGCTTGATTGTAATAATGGGGTTAACAAGCAGATATTCTTAAAAGTGGCTATTTTGGCGCACAAGTGAAATTATGAGTGCTCTGTATTGTTCATTGATTGCATGACCTAGGATCCGACTACATGCATGTGCCCCAGAATAGCTGCTTGCAAGAAAACTACTGTTCCTCCTTTCATGCTATCAAATTCAATGCTACCTTTTTTTTTTTTTTTTTTTTAAAGTTTTATTTGTTACTAGCACAAGATCCAATACACAGAATGATACACTTGATGCAGAGTAAAAAAAAAAAAACAGAAGTAAAGGACACATTGCGCCAGTGATTTTGCATTAACACCCCGGGGAAACAATAAAAAGACGGGAAGCAAGAAGAGAGAGAGAAAATTAAGAAGAGAAAAAAGTGTAGGCAGGGAGGAGGGAGACCCAAAACAGAAAACACAACCACGACATACCATGAGTCATATCTAGTCACAATCAAATGCTACCTTTTTAATGGTAGTACAGGTATAGGATCCCTTATCCGGAAACCCGATATTCAGAAAGCGGAATTACGGAATGGCTGTCTCCCATAGACTCCATTTTATCCAAATTTTTAAATATTATTTCCTTTTTCTCTGTAATAATAAAACAGTAGCTTGTACTTGATCCCAACTAAGATATAATTAATCCTTATTGGAAGCAAAACCAGACTATTGGGTTTATTTAATGTTTAAATGAATTTCTAGTAGACTTAAGGCATGAAGACCCAAATTACGGAAAGATCCGTTATCCGGAAAACCCCAGGTCCCGAGCATTCTGGATAACAGGTCCCGAGCATTCTGGATAACAGGTCCCATACCTGTATTTAATTGTTTATTAAGATAAAACTGCAATATGCTGTTTAATCACAACAAAATATTTTGTATAGCCAAAATCTTGATATTCGAATTGGTCTTCATTCAAAAATCGCTTTTGGTGTAGTGAAAGAAAATGTAATTCTAAACAACTTTCCAACATACATAAATGACACATTTCCAATGTTATTTGTAAATGTACGGTAGAACCCCATTTTATGCTTTTCAGGGGATCAGAAAAAAATGGTAAATGGTATGTGGATATTGTAAAATCGAGGAACCACAAACAAATGAGGGAAACCCTTAAAATCAGGGGTTTCACTGCAATTGCTATTGAAAGCAGTATCTGTCTGTTCTATCTTCTGCACTCCTGAAAGAAAGTTGCAAGTCAGCTGATTTAAAACTGATTAAAAGGGCCATGGTTACACAAAATCATGTAATGCTGATTTGCTTCCTTCTGCCCCCAAATCTTTGTGTAATGACAGGCAGGGCATCAGACAGGGTGGATGCAGAACTATGCATGTTTGTGCCCTAAATGGCTCCTGACTTCTTTCATGCAAACGGAAAGGTATAAACACTGTTTTCCATTGCAATTATATTTACTCTATGACCATACAAATCTTTAATGAATGTATATTGAAAAAGTAGCCAAAAATGTTATTTTCTGATTTTGGCAGATTTGTTCCAGGTTGTTCGGGTTAGTTAGATAATGCTTGGGCCCTGCAGTTTTGAAACCATGATAAAGCAACTCCACTGTTATTTTGGCCTTGTGTTTGGGTTCATTGCCCTTCTGACAGATGAACTTTTGCCCAAACGTCAATATTTAAACAAAGTGAAACAGGTTCTCCTTAAGTATTTCCCTTTTGCACCATTTGTTCTTCCTTTTATTTGAACATTTTATTTTCAACAGTGATGAAAAAGCAGCCACTTGGCATAATGCTACCACCACTATAGTTCAATGTAGATTAGCAGAAACATCAGCCTCCCATAGTTTATTTCTGCAAGGTTTTGACCACCCATTGCCTAGAACCTCTACCCATTGTATTCTCAAAATACATGATTATTTTCATGGTTTTAATTATTGCATATAATAAGAGTTATGTCTTGAGTGAAAGATACATAGGTGAAAATGCATATCTTGTATCTCCATTTCCTCCAAATTTGTAAAAACACTGTGCACAACTTTGTACATGGAACCAAGCAAATATTAATTGTGTTTTTAAATTCTCTATTTTCATTGTGCTTCAAAACTGTCTTTACACAGGTATACAGTGTAAATATACACAGGTATACAGTGAAAGTTTCTCAATGTAAAGTATATCGAGGGCTATGATTTTGGCATTACCACCAGGGGGCCCCAGGTTCTTTGCATTATACAGATGAAATTTCTTTTTACATTGGTACAGGGAGCAATATGGCAGCTTCTTAACACATTATTAAATTAAAGTAGGCAGTCAAAGAGGAATCTAGTTTATGGAAATTACAATGAAACATTTCATTGAATTAGCCTTTTATTATTTGCATTTATTTAACCTACAATATGACCCAATTATAATTCTGTTGTGCCCTCCAGAACTTGGCGCCAAAGGATAAGTGGTCACTGGAACAAACTCAGTAGAGGGCAGGTACCAGAAAATCACAAGGTTGTTTAACAAGCTAATGATCTGAATTCATGGCAAAACAGCAAATCAAACTTGCATGGAATGGGTTCAGGGCAGGTTGCTAAGAATAACATAGTGATAGTGACTGTAGGCCAAACAAAGATTAACAAGCCTATGGAGTTTACAGTAAAGCAGATGAGGTATACCTACCGTCTGAGACCAGAAAACATCATACAATAAAGGAAAATCATCCATGAAAGAGGAACAGGGAGTGACAGAAGAGAGCCAAGCTAGGGGCAAGCAGCACAGGACTACAAGTCGATGGAAAAATCAGGACCGACTATGGAGAATAGTACCAAGAATGGCTACGCCAAGTTTTGTGGCATGCAGATAAGCATAAGTCTCATAATAAGGAACAGCCATATGTGCCCAAATGCTGGAACAAATCAGGGAAGATGTAGATATCAATTAGAGTTAAGGAACAGTATAAAGTTGGGATTTGCATCAGAGTAGCTGATATAAATTACAAGGCCCCTGTCATAGAATTTCGATGGTTCCCATCACCCAAATATTGTGAAAGATTATTTATTTCAAAAACTCAAAAAAACTTTCAGTCAGGACCTCCAACTCATATCCCACTCTACTGGGTCTCATAGTTGTCCCCTTATACTCTATGCTAGACTAGCATATTTTAGTAATTATCCATTCCTCTATGAGAATAAAGAGAAGTATTGGAGAAGCATAGAGAATAACATGCAAAAAGAAGAGAGTATGAGAATGAAGCTGGCCATAGACGCAAAGATCCGATCGTACGAATCAACGTACGATCGGACTTTCCCATCTCACGACCCGTCACTAACCATTCAGATCAAAGTCTTACCATTCCGATCAAATAAAGTAGCCGATGTTCTGCCCCTGACAGCAATCGTACGATAGTTATGTCTGACAAAGCTAGTGACAGTCTCCCTCTGAAAATCATACGATCGGCAATACATGCAGAGATATTATCGGCAGGCGACAGAAATTTTCTAACCTGTCCGATCGACCAAACGACCGATCTCTGCCGGACGAAAAATGTCGGGAATCTCCACACACGGTCCGAAAATCATACAAATCCTCGATTCGTACGATGAGATTGTTGCGTCTGTGGCCATCTTAAGAAAGCTAAGTAAGAAGAGGAAAATAATATGGTGGATGGACCAGAGGTGTTAGGTTCAGGGTGAGGAAGTTCAGAATAGGCAACAGAAAAACAGAGGTGGGGCTCAAGACAGACAGCAGAGAATAGAATACACCATCAGGGTACACCTCAGGGAATTAGAGTAATGATTCCTGTCCATAAAACAGGGTCAGAAGTTCAGATCAGGCAGCAAAGAAAGTCCATTGGACACAGCCAAGTTGGTATGGGTTAGAGGATCTATTATTATTATTTATATAGTACCATCATTCCTAACAGTGCTTTACAGATTAAAGGGATAGAAATACAAGGCCAAACATTTCAAAATCACAAAATTGACAGTTGGACATTGGATATTGTTAGGATACAATAGGGGTAGGGCCCTGCTTACAAGAGCCTATGGGGTGGGCTGGTGCAGGAACAACTGCCAACTGCCTGGGTCCTATTGCCCGCTCCCCTCACGTGTCTCTGCAGCCCACTCCTACCTACTTTCAGCCCTGCCAAAACGGCTGCAGCATCACATTCAATATCAGTGTAAGTGGCAAAAAAGCCCAACATCATTACCAGGCAGTGAGAGATGATGTATCACCCATAGCAACATCTTTTGACCTGCTGCTCAGAAAGAAGTCATTAAAAGCAACTACTCAATTTATTCTCAGCGTGGCTACAGGTGTGATTGCTATCAATGGCTGTATCTACATTCCAGAAATGCCCATATTTTTTCAAAAATGAAGACCCAAAGCACAGAAAGTGATAAATACTGCATTCAAGATAAAATAAATTCAACTTCACTGAGCATGCCTGTGTATTGTTCCTGTTTCATGTTGTTATTGTGCAGAGGATTCTTAAATATTGGATATCAGCTCTATACTGTTGTCCCCAGCAACTGCAGGGCCTGCTTTCCCTATTATTGTTGTGCCTGTGCTCCCCCCTGAAATATTCCCAGGGACTGAATGTAAACCAGGAGGAAGGTACACAAACATAATGTTCTTTCCAAAATCCCTTGACTAGTTTTAACAGGACTAAGCAGTATCTTTCTTGTTTGGCGGAATTACAAATCCTTCACACGAGTCTGGCACCAACTGGGCTATTTCAGTAGGCATTTCAATGCACGTTTGCGTTCTTCTCTGCTCTGTCCCATAAACTACACGCGCTATCATTACCATGTGATGTGCTGTAGTGGTTGCCAGGGTAACTGCTCATTCTGTACCAGAGACAGAGAGCCACGTCACATTTCGCCTCACACCTCTGGGTGGGCTGAAGCTGCGGCCGCTCTGAGTTATTAGAGGGCTGGCTGGGCATTTTGGGGTAGGGTTTCAGTTTCAGGCAATAAAATAACTAATAATGGTCATTGTTGGGGGAAAATTGAGCGCCTTTCTCGGACGTGCACTGCAATAGTGCGGAGGCGGAGGGATCTGCGATTGGTTCAGATGCTGCTCCGCGTGTGCACGTTGCGGGTCTGTGACAGCTCCTGGGCAGCCCATAATAAAGGCCCGGCAGTAACTAAGGGTTTCGGCTAGTGAGCGGCTTTTGGGATAGTTACTTCAGAGATGCTCAGTGTTCATGTTAATGGCAGGAGACTGAACTGTAACTCAGCCTCGCCCACAGCAAACTCTACCCGTTCTCATTACCCTAAAGTCTCCTCCTCCTTTAACTGTGAATGACAGACAGCCCCTCCCTCTCCTCCACAGCATTGCCAAGCACTGCTCCTCGCTGCACCCACCCCTGGGTGACTGAGCCTTTCCTCTCCTCCCATCTTCCTATGGGTGCCCTGCCTTGTGTGTGTCTCTGTCTGCTTCCCCCTCCCCCTGTGTCACAGGACAGCCTCTCCCCCACTGCTGTATCACAGGACTCAGTCAGCACCCCCTTTGGCTGCTGTGTAACAGGACGGCTGTACCCGGCTCTCTACACCATGAACGGCTGATCTGGAAGAGCGGAGAGCGACAAAGCAAAGGCAGCCTGCGAGTATGTTTTAGATTGTCGCCCAATGGGCAAGCACTGATGCAGGAGGCGATTTCTACATCCCAGAGGTGGCTGTCGCTCATCTAGGTAAGCCATGGATTCTGCACTGGGCCATACTGAAGAGCTGTCCCATACTGAAGAGCTGCCCCATACTGAACAGCTGCCCCATACTGGCAGAGGGCGAGAGATGGGTATAGGTTGGCAGAGGGTGCGGCTGGCGCTGGTATATACAGTATATATATATATATATATATATATATATATATATATATATATATATATATATATATATATATATATGTAGGGAGAGGGAGTGCAATGTGCATGCATGGATATGGGAAGGCGCTTGTGTGTGGAGAAAGGGACATGTACGGTAGCCGTGCAGCTGTGAGTCAGGCACATCTATGACCTTCCCTAGAGATGCTACACTGGCATCTGCTGCTGCTGCAGCCTCTCCATTTCCTTCAAGCCTTCTTTGCCTTAGTGCTGATTTGCTTTAGTGGACACTGAGTGAAAGCTGCCCATTTATTGGCTAAGTGGAGCAAATCAGTTCCCTTGCCAGCAGATATTGCAATGTTACTGCATTGGATACACAGTGCTTTCCTTAAGAATACTCAGCACGGGGGTGGGGGAAACTGTGCTAATTATTTCCCTGTCAAAGTAGCAGATCTGCTTTTCTCTTGCCCACTATGGCATATAGGGGCTGCTCTGGGAAAACTGCCATTTGATAGACTTGATATGGGTACAGGATGAGAAAATTTGGACTATGTTGGGCACCTTAGGGCAAGGCCAGTGGCATAACTAGATATCACTGGGCCCCTCAGCCCATTATTTTTCAAGCCCCCAGAATGTCTAGAGGTTGAACTGTATTACCAGTATCTATTGAATTTGTATATGAATTAGGGCCTTGTGGGGCCCCTTTACCCCCTGCAGCCACAAGGTCTGCTTCCTCTGTAGTTACACCCATAGGCAAGGCTATACTAATCTGAATACTAATATTTCTGTTTCCCTTCCACAAACAATTACTAAAGAGCTGTAGGCCGGACAACCAGGTGTGGTGTGGCACGGCCGCCTCAGTAGTAGCTGTGCAAAGAAAAAATAGATCCCTTCATGCTAGAGTACTGTAAATGCAACAGTCACTGGCAAGTGCCAACAAATGTCCTAATGACATTGTAAAAGACTTTTTCAGAATTGTATGTTAAAAAAAATGCATGATCAAGTATCAAGACATTATTTTCTGATCTACCCTTTACTGAAGAAAGTTTGCAGGACATTAAACAGAGATGTGCATTTGTTTTTACCAACAGGAATTCTTATTTTCATATAATGATGTATTTAAAAATACTGTGGATTTGTTTTTTCCTCAGTAAATTTTTTTTATGACTTTTTTATTCTCACAAACCATTCTTACTTTACAATGCTACAAAGTGCTCCAGGCAGTGGTGCCGTAAACAACATTAAGCCCGTCTCATTAAAAAAAGTTGACCTTCTGGAGGGCTTCACCTAGGTTGGGGCCCTCCAAGGCATTTTCATGCCATTCAGACTGTACAGGTTCACCGCAGACTTTTTTATGCTATTATCCTTTTTATACAGCCCATATCATCTTTTATACAGGGGTAGGTAGAAGTCCCTTTAATAGAACTAGGGTACCTGCCCGGCACCCCCCATAGTTGTGCATAGGGTTGCCACCTTTTGTAGAAAAAAATACCAGCCTAAGCCCCACCCAAAGTCCCACACCATGTTCTGCCCAAAGCCACACCCCCAAAGTTTTGCCTAGCAAAATATGTTTTTGTTTTGTGTATGTACCAAAAGCTTTCTATCTTTTTATTTGCATGTGTTCCATTCTTGTTCAAAGATGTAACCTTGTGAGCGACTAGGGCTTCAATATTAACGATGGGCACGTTTGTCCTGATGCAGTGACCCCTAGCAACCGAGCAATTTTAGCACCCACTGTTTTATTTGGTATGGGTTACTGCAGCTCTGTATATTTACCCTTTATGCTAGTAAATGAGCGGAATGTGTGCACTAACAGCGATCTGCAACGAGTCTACACCTTCCATTCGGCAACAGATTTGGTAACCTAACCGCCACCCAGTGGCGTAACTAGATGTTGCTGGGCCCCACAGCAAATTAATTTTAGGGCCCCCAACATATCCAGTGTTTGTCCTGTTTTACCAATATATGTTCAAATTGCTCATCAATGAGAGCCTCATGGGGCCCCTGTACCTCCTGGGCCCCCCTGCAGCCCCAGGGTCTGCTTCCTCTGTAGTCACACCCCTGGCGCCACCATCCGCTTCCACTCCACACACCAGACTCCTGCACTCCCGTCTTTAAGGGCGCCAGTCACGCAGCAAATCACGCGAGACTGTGACGTCACATAAGCGCCATAACATGTCCAAACCTAGCTGGGAATGACGAGCTGTGAGGTAGTAGTGAGCAGCAAAGCTGCTAGAAAATGGCAGTTCCTCCCCTCCCAGAATTTTACCGGCAGTGTAATGGACGGTAACTTTTTAATACCGGCACCGGCATTGAGAGTTGTTTTTCCGGCTAGGCCAGTTAAATACCGGCTGGGTGGCAACCCTAGTTGCGCCCTAGGCAGGTGCCTCTTCCTACCCTTAGTTCCTGTCCTGCCCATCAGCCCACAAAATAGTGACTTTCTATCGCATCTTACAGCAGCCCTTCTGGCATTTGCAAGAACTCACAGATTTATTGATTTGTAGATCAGACACTCACCCCCATTTTAAACAGGAAATATGAAGATATAAGGGCAATTAAACTATCCCTGGACTCAAGCACCATGCATATTGATTACAATGCAATACATATATTTCCTACACCCTGTTCCACTGGATGTTTCCTACACTCTTCATTTTTGCACAGCTTATGCCTCAAGTAAAGGAGCTACTTCTGAATAACCTGCACAGGTATGAGGGGGTCCAAGGGGTTAATATTTGTGCCTCTGTTATAGATGTGGTGAGCTCAAAAAAGTGGGGACATGCAGAGATTTTTTTATTCTGGCAAATGCCAGAGAGTCTGTCAGGGAGATGCCATAGACCTGGGATCCCCCACCTTTTTTACCCATGAGCAACATTCAGATATAGAAAGAGTTGGGGAGCAACACAATTGTGAAAACGTCTAGGGTGCCAAATGAGGGCTGTGTGAAATGACGGGAGACTTTGGCAGTACCCCTTGGTTTTATGCAACCAAAAATTGCCTCCAAGCCAGGAATTCAAAAATAAGCACCTGCTTTGAGGCCACTGGGAGCAACATCCAAGGGGTTGGTGAGCAACATGTTGCTCACGGGCTACTGGTTGGGGACCACTGCCATAGACAGTAACTATTTATTGGGCTTGTGGGGGTCTGTTTGGGCCCCTGTGTACTTAAAATCCCAAGGCAGATTTTGAATCCAGTCCAGACCTGGTGGCTGACATTCATAAATGTTAACTATAGTCATTTATTTCTGTAATTTTTTTTAACGAAAAAGTAAATCCCACCTTTTCTCGCAACCACTTTATTAACGCGCCATTGAAAAAAAGAAACATTTTTAATTAAAAGTGGGCACATAAAAAATCAAAACTATAGTCATTTAGTTCTGTCGTTTTTTTTAACAAAAAAGTAAATCCCACCTTTTCTCGCAACCACTTTATTAACACACCATTGAAAAAAGAAAATTTTTCAATTAAAAATGGGCACATAAAAAGTCACATGGTGCAGGGCTGATTAGTAATTCGTTTGTAAATCTGAACAGATATCAGTCATGCAGCATGTGTCATTTTATAGCTATTTTAGGTTTAAAGCAATGATTTGGCAACCTAAGGTGCAAATAGTTGCTTAGTGTGTAATGGTATACTTTCTTTAAGAATTAGACCAGTGATCCCCAACCAGTAGCTCCTGAGCAACATGTTGCTCTTCGACCCCTTTGATGTTTCTCCCAGTGGCTTCAAAGCAAGGGCTTATTTTTTGAATTCCTGGCTTGGAGGCAAGTTTTAGTTCAATAAAAACCAAGTGTACTGCCAAACAGAGCCTCCTGTGGGCTTCAGTTCCTCATAGGGGCTACCAATAGCCAATCATAGCCCATATTTGGCATTCCCATGAACTTTTTGCATGTTTGTGTTGCTCTCCAACTTATTTCTACATTTGAATGTTGCTCACGGGTAAAAAAAGGTAGGGAACCTCTGAATTAGACTAATCAAGTATAGTGGGGGGTCAGGTACTGTACACCACCTGAGCCTTCAACCAGGGCCAGAACTAAGGGTAGGCAGAGTAGGCACGTGCCTAGGGTGAAAGCTTGGAGGGCGCCAGGCACGTACCTTTCTCCGCTTCCTACCCTTAGTCCGGCTGAATGCGCTCCTCTTCAGTCCTGCGTACTGTTTGTGCGCCTGCGTGTGCGCATGCGTGCGCGTACAGGAGGAGAGCTTACCGGAAGGGGGTGCCGGTCAGTCAGCACACATGCGCACGTACTTCCAGCAAGCACGGTGGAAGGGGCGCAACGGCTGGCTGGGTTGCCTGGGGCGCCTGGCCGGCGTGGCCTGGCCCTGCCTTCAACAAAAGGTGCAGATAAACTGGATTTGTGTACGACAGGCACTTCAAGAAGATGACCCACTGACCAGGCATGTGAATCATCTTTATTGTAGAAAGTATTTGCCTAGGTGTAAAGCTGGCCATAGACCTGCAGATTTTAGCCTAGTATCTGACGAGCGATCGTATGTCGCACTCTACGGACCTGCCAGGGCCGGAACTAGGGGTAGGCAGAGTAGGCACGTGCCTAGGGCGTAAAGCTGAGGGGGCGCCAGGCACGTACCTGCTCTGTCGCCTACCTGCTCTGTCGCCTACCCCGTGTCCGTTCCTGTGTCTCCCTGACTGGTGCCGGCAAATGAGATTGCGCGCAGGTGCGTAATTTCGCATGCCTGCTTGCGCGTAGTTTTGCGCATGCGCGATTGCGCGCACACTAAGCCGGCGACGTGCTCGGCCAGGTTGCCTGGGGCGCCTGGCCGGGTTGGCCCGGCTCTGGGACCTGCAACTAACCTTTCAGATTAAATAAAGTAGTAAAAGAACAAATCAGACGATGTTCTGGATGTGACAGCAATCGTGCGAAAGTTATGTCCAACAAATAAAAGGGACAGTCACCCATTAATATCGTCAGATAGGCAATACATGCGGAGATCGTTAGTTGACAGAAATCTTCTAAACTGTCCAATCTTCTAAACAACTAATCGCCATTGTACAAAAAATGTTGGGACGATCCACACACAGTCTGAAAATCGTACAAAGCTTTGATTCATACAACTTTAGCTTTGCATCTATGGCCTGCTTAGTGTTAGGCTGAGCACAAATTGAGCAGATGTTATACTTTCTACAATAAATGTGGATGTTTTTACAAGCCTTGTCTGAGGTCATCTTCTTACACAGATTTAACCTAAGGTGGAAATAAGACCTTTTTAATTTTGATTATTTTATTTTCCTTAAATGTTGGTTTATTGTAAATAGACTAGCACTGCAGCCAAACCCCCAAATAAATAACTTGAGCAGTTGCAGGTGGAAGAGTGATAGGCAGTGATTTGCTTTGTGTACACACACACACACACACACACACACTTGCCTTGGATGATACAGTGTAGCAGGCAAATGGCTTGCAGGATACAATGAGCTGGTAGCGTGCTTCATTTAATGTGACCATGGCTTCCTGGATACAGAGTAATAGGTCAGTTTTGTTGGATACTGCAACACATTGTCAGAATACAGTGCTGCTAAGGTTTATTGGATAAAACAAAGCAGTGTAACAACACATGCTGCATGTGTTTAATTTTATCTTGGAAAATAGGTGGGTTTCGAAGACATTTTAATCGTACAGCAAGCAGAGGTATTACGTTGATTACATTGTAGAAGAAAAGTATTGTTGTGGCTAAAAGTTAGAAGATCATTTTCCCTTTAAGCATGCTATAGACTTTTATTTGATATCGATTGTATATAAGTGGAACCATTGTTTTTTTGTTAATAAAATAACCAAATGGGTCCCTGGGCAACATATGGCCAGATTTAGGTACACACACAACCAAAGATGCCATATCAACATTGCTTCAGCTGTCCAAGTCTGCTCTTTTATTTAAGCAGGTGAATCCAATTCTAGGGACTGACATCTGATAAAAAAATCTGTAGTGTAAACAAGTTTGTAATTGTGGGGGAAGGCCACTAATGCCTTTTTAAAGGTGTGTCTGGCTTAGATGACTTGATATGCAGCCTCATTATCCTCTTGCCATTATATATCCCAACACTGGATTAATGACTGGAATAGGAATGAACACTCTCATGAGGCAACTTCGGAAAACGAAGCGTCGCAAGTGCCATCACACGGGCAGATTCGGGGAGATTAGTACCCCGGCGTCAAATCGCCTCTTCTTCAAGGCGACAATCTCCCTGAACTGCCTTTACCTACCTTCCTTTCTGGGACATGCTCTGTAGTGTCTCTGTTTCCATTAGGAGGCAGTAAATGAATCTCTAATTACATAAAAGTGTGACATTTCTTTCAGTCATAAGCATTAAAAATGTTTTTAAAAAATAGCAGAGTAATGTTTGGCATGTTTGGTTGTGAAATTACTAAACTGACTGGACATATCTGTCTATGCATATGTAAATAGCTCTAAGCCTATGGCACACTTCACCTCCAGTGTATTTTATTTGGTGAACAAAAGCTCTATACTTCTATGTGTCACCTGTCATTCTGATGAATTGAAACCGCTTGTCATGTCAGTTACAGCCAGTTTTTCACCTCAGAGTGTGATTTTGAACCCAAACCACTGGTCCACTGGTCACTAGCAGTTTTCATTCAAAAATTCATTCAAAAATCATAAATCACAGGAGGCACAGGGGAATGTCTGCTATCTCTCTGCCAGCTGAAATACACTGGAGGAGAAACATTACACATGCCATATTTTATCAATCAAGGGTGCAGGTTAATAGAGCCCACACTTGGGGGTAATAGTATATTTAAAAAAAAAAAAGCCACCCGCCATCGATAGGCCACCCGCACCAGGAGGGAGCTCTCAGTTTGAGCAGCCATGTGTACAAGTTCACATAATGAATGAATGCTGCAACTTGCTCATTATGCACATGTGCGTGATGTCAGAAGTGTGTTATGTGCATTCGCTCTATCTATCATGGCTGCTCGCACCGGGAGCTCTCTCGCGGTGCAATTGTCCTAGCACAGGTGGGGGGGCAATTAAAAAAAAAAACCTACTATTACCCCCAACCAAACCTGTTTTCTATAGTGTAACCAGTAGAAGATGTGGCCTAATGGCCAAGGGCATGAGGAAATCCAAAGGTGGTTGAACATGAAAAAAGCAAAGCTGTGGCAGGAACAGCCCTGAAAGTTTGCTGAAAGCCTTTACAAAAAATACAATATCAACATTCTGTATTTCCATATTCCAGTAGCAAATAATGAAAAACGTTTTGGAGTGTAGTGTCCCTTTAAGTAAATACGCATTCTCTCTTTCAGTTAGCAATACTGATAAAATCAATGTAATGGAGCAGACTCAGTTGTTGCTTTTTTATAGAAATGTCATAACACATTTACTAAATGGCAAGGTTTAAGGTGTGAAAATACAGGCATAAAGCACTATGTCTGTTATGTACCTTGCTGCCTCATATTTGTCAGCACCACATTTTTGTGCCCCATTAGAGGCATAAAGATGTGAGCCTTAACAGTGAATGGTGGACAAGCATAGGCAGCCGTTAGGCATATACAAGCACACACGCTCTGTACTAGGAAGCCTTGCATTAGGTGCTAGAAGGAATAATGCTTAATGAGTGAGAGTCCTGTAATCACCACTTGTCTGCACAGTACCAGGCTAAGATGCCAGAGGCCCACTAGAAAATATTAAGACCATGGGCCTGATTTTGAAACGATTTTTACTCCTTTCCACACTTTATTCTTGTAGCCTTTATCTTTTCTTAGATAGAGAATGACAACGAAGTACTCCAATGGTTAGAAGCAAGAGGCCCCACTGGACACCTTTCTGGTATTCAGTGGGACAGTCTGATACTGCGTCTGCATCAACTTTATGTGATTTGTGAGTTAATGGCAGCAATTTTGCACCATAAGTGCACATCCCTTTATTTTTTAGACATTTTGATTAAGTTGTAATAATTCATTGTCTCCCAGTGGAGTATTGCAACTTGTTTCTGAGTATAACTTTCATGTTGCTTATTGAATTAGCATCCCAGATTACCTTTACAGGCACAAAAAACCTTCTTTGGATTTCATACTTTCATCTGAAAGATGAACCCTCTCACCTGTATTGGTACCTGCCATACTACCATATCTTTGGCTACTACAGCTAATAAAAGTACTGATTAGTATAGAAAATGGCACGAACTCAAGCGATAAAAACACTTACTTTATAGGTCCCAGGTAAGGCCTCATCTTGAGTATGCAGTGCAGTTTTCGGCTTTAGTCCTTAAGAGATATATAAATGAGCTGGAGAGAGTGCAATGACGTGCGACTAAACTGGTAAAAGAAATGGAAGATTTAAACTGTGAGGATTATTTTCTCTGGAGAAAAGGTGCTTGTGTGGAGACATGATAAATCTTTACAAGTACATAAGAACGCATTATAGACAGATAGTAGGGAATATTTTTCACATATATATCAAAGAACTAGAGGCCATCCTTTAAGACTCGAGGAACCAACCTTTCATTTGAAGCAGGCGTTCTTCATGGTGAGAGCAGCGAGGTTGTAATGGCAGATTCTTTTAATGCCTTTAAATGGATTAATGGATGATTTCTTGTACAGGTATGGGATCCATTATCCAGAAACCCATTATCCAGAAAGCTCTGAATTACGTAATGACCATCTCCCATAGACTCCATTCTATCCAAATAATCCAAATTTTTAAAAATGATTTCCCTTTTCTCTGTAATAATAAAACAGTACCTTTTACTTGATCCCAACTAAGATATAATTAATCCTTTTTGGAAGCAAAGTCAGCCTATTGGGTTTATTTAATGTTTAAATGATTTTCTAGTACACTTCAGGTATGAAGATCCAAATTACGGAAATCTGTTATCCGAAAAACCCCAGGTCAGTTGCATTCTGGAATAATATTAAAGGCTGTTGTGATTTTAAGATTAACAATTAGTACAGTATAGTAAGTGTAAGTGTGTGAATTGATTTGGAAGAGTTTGACTTGATGGACCTTTGTCTTTTTTCAGCCTAAATTAACTATGTGACTATATATGAAGCCAACATAAAAAAAAACCTTTCAAAATGTGCATAATTGTGACACTTAAGATGAACCCAATTGCAAACTGAACTATTCATGCCAAAAGCCATGTACTGATTTTATAGGAGAAACAAGTACAAAGTTAACTACACAGTATTTTCCTCTAATATAGTAAGTTTTACAGCACCACTCCCTTTAAACAGGAACACGTGAAAAATACCAGTTGAAGGCAGTGCCCTTGATTCAAATTTCTGTAAGCTGCTCAGTTTTTTGGTAGATCTTCTTAGCATAGAACACCAGAACACTAGAAGCTTTACTCCTCCCTTACATGCAGCTTACATGCCACAGTTTAGGACTGGCTCACCTGGATACCAGGTGTAAGTGGGTTGAACCAAACATTTGGCTTCTTAAGGCTATAACATAGTCATGCCTGTATACTGAGTAAACTGAGAGTATAGGTGATATAGCATATACATAGAAGAGATTAGGAGAAAATATGGTGTGAAAAGTACTTTATAAGTAGGCCTGTGGGCTAAGGTTTTAAGGAGTACCCATGGAGTAACAGTTCAACACTGGATAGCCAGATTATATTTGGCAACATAGACTTAAAATCAAATACCTACATACAGTGGCGTAACTAGATGTTACTGGGCCCCACAGCAAATTAATTTTAGGGCCCCCAACATATCCAGAGGTTGTCCTGTTTTATCAATATACAGTAGAACCCCAATTTTAAGTTTTTCAGGGGACCAGAAAAAAATGGTGTAAAATCCAGGAAAATGTCAAATCAGGGAAATGTATAATGCATAATATATAGGTGGAATCACAAAACGACAATGTAAAATGAGGGAAAACTTGAAATCAGGGGATGTAAAATTGAGGTTCCACTGTATATTGAAAATGCTCATTAATTAGGGCCTCACGGGCCCCCTTTACTTCCTGGTCCCCGTGCAGCTGCAGGGTCTGCTTCCCCTGTAGTTACGCCCCTGTCTACTAGATGTAATGTCATATTTTATGCCAGATTTTTTTAAATTCAATTTAATGTAACAATGTTAAATAAATTAACTCCCATCATTACATGGCATCATTTCACTAATCTGCATCCTAATTGTGTATGCTAGTTGTCTCTTAGACAATTAGAACATGTGTCATACATACATTTAAGTTCAGATAATTGATTTTTAAATGAAATATTTGGCCTATGTTCCAAACAATATGAGGAGTGCTGTGTGCATGCAGTAAATTCTGTTACTGTTTACCTTCACAGATGCATTCTCCATGGACTAACACATAACATTTATTTTTGACAATTAGCTCTGCAATTAAGTGTTTTCCTTTAAAGAGAGACTCAGTTGAGTTGAACAGAATAAAATGCATATTAAATATATGCATGTGCTGCATGCAAATCCTAAGCAGTTACCCATAACAACCAATCACCTGGAACTGATAACTGGTTGCTTTCTAAACCCAAATAATAAATATATACGGTAATATATCATTTTGTTGTTCACATTCATTTAAGGGCAGCAGCTTTTAGGGAAAAAAAACACTTTATGGTATAACAGAAAATGAATTTAGGACAAGGAAAAAGTGGAGACTGAGGTTTAGGCATTACATAACCACCCTTACTAATAAAAATATTTTTACCAGGAAGATATTTTAAAGACTGTGAAACCTGATGAATTTAAATACTCGAGTGATGTGTGTGGTTCTCATAATAAACTATTGCTGCATATTGACCTCTTTAGCTCTTATTTCTCTGTAACGCGACTGATGTCACACCATGTTGGATCCAGACAGGAGGCTGAGCGATCTTCTAGAAATGCAGTGTTGTTCTTTAAATACTATGCTTGCAGTTATCTTGAGCTCTGCAGTGCCACGTGAATTCCTGGTTCAAATCAGCAACTGATTCCAGGTCATGCGTGTTTGTGATGCTGCAAAGGCAAGCTTTGGTGTTTTTTTCAGTTGACAGCAGCTAAAGATGTTCTCCTCACCCAAGTGAATGTATGTTCTTTCCAATACTGCTGATTACAAGCAAAAACCACTAAGCAGGCAGCCAAGGCGCAGTAACCTTTCTCTACTTAAAGTCCAAATAAGAACTGAAATGTTAATCATAAAATAATCTTTTAGCCAGGACATCTGTGATTTAGAATAGCCCTAAAGATCTTAGTAGGTATAATGATTGTTAATTCACATGGGGCACTATAACATACTTGCAGTGGGCCCCAGGGATCTACATGATAATGTCTCTGACCATGCATAATAATACAAGTATTGGTTTGATCTGGTTTTGTAAGGCACCTCCACCTGGGAGTGGGGGAAGCTGTGTGAACTGTTCAACAGACATAGAAATGTTTTTGCTTTTTTAAAGGTGGAACAGATATACCTACAGGTTAAAATTCAATACAAATAAAGAGCATCATTTTGATTAAAAGCTAGCCATACACATCACTCTCAGCTTATTAGCCTGTTTATGGGGCACTCTGACAGGCCTACCCAAGTGATATCTGGCTAGAAATTAATCAGATATCAGGCAAGTTTGGAAATCCCTAGGCCGATGATTGGATTAGATTAATTGAGCCCTTTGTATGGGTTTCCAATTCGGGTCCAGATCCACTGGCTAGACAACTTTGCCAAATGTTTGGATCTGGCAGCATTTGGCCACCTTTCCATAATGGTGCTTTATGTGCTACCTGTGATAAATGTAATAGTTTACTGTGTCTTTAAAACAAGCTGTAAATTTTAAATTTTCGCATTCAGTGGCACACCTTCCATTTCTACTCTTGTTTATGAGATGTACTACGTTGTAAAAACTACATTTCTGCACACATATTAAATGGTTATATCCATTGTGAAAACAAGGAACCTTATACTATGTTTTACAAAGGTATTGTGCAAAGGAACACCTTCTTTCCTTTCTGAGCAAACGATTTTGCTTTCGGACTTGATGGCTGGATAAGGAAGTAGCCTCAGGGTGGATAGCAGATGTGACTTCCTAGCATTTGGCATCTATCTGCTGATGGCACAAAAAACTTACATGTTCAAGGCACTGAGCCATTTAATAAGCATTGTTCACTTTTGTTCTGTGAGCAGAGCATGTGCCCTATAGTAAACTGGTAGATTCAAAGGCAAAGACAATTTTTTATATGTTTAGAGTCTAGAGTTAGAACAGAATTTATTTTATGAGTCAGCATGTACTGTAATGTGTACTTGCCCAACATGATTAATTGGTTCATTTGTTCACTGATCATTTTACCTATTTTAAATAATAGTGAGCCAGAGTGTAAAATCCCATTTGCCAAAGCCTCATCTGGCCATGGATGGAGTCCTATGAAATCCAATCTTTTGGCCTGAATTATGAAAGATCATATTTGTCTGACCCACAATTTCAGAATTAACTGCTGGACTGCCCTTACTTGCAGTATTTCTTGATTGTGCAAAAGGTAACAAGAAAACAGTTAAAACCTATTTTTATAGGGCTTCAGTTGTTGTGTGTGCAGATCATTCCCTCTTTCTTTCAAAATGGAATTTGCCATAATGCACTATTACTTGTCAGAGGTCCTATTCCTGTTCATCTGAGGCTAAAAATAAGTTTCTAATCCTTATCTATAACGCATATGCATGCAGTATACACAGCACTCAAAAATAAATTACTATTACAATGATGCAAAGGCAATTTTGAACGGTTACATGATTTGAGTGTTTAGCAGAGACAATTCTCAGTATTATCTATGGCAGGGTATTTTCTAAAGTTTAGTATACACGACAAAATAGCACCATGTGTCATTGCACTCAAGGGGAAAAAAAGGAAGATAATCTTTTATATTAGCCCATCTAATATTGTTCAGAGTAGGTAGTTTCATATATCATTAAAGGGCCAGTAAAAATAAATAAATAAAATGAACATAAACATTTCATTATATTGCAGATTTAGCTTGATCTACAAAACTGTGAATTTGCATCAAAGGGCCTAATATAGTTTATGGAATGCAGCTGCTGTGCCTGTGCTTGCTCTTGTAAGGTTGCACATTATGGGGCAGATTTATCAAATGTGATTTTTTTTTCGCACTTACACATTTAAGTTATATTTTTGAAAAATCTAATGTCTGGTATTTAATTTTTGTATTTGTTTTTTTTTTCCCTGTCGTTTTTCATTAGAGATTTTGGCAATAGGATTTTTTCATAATCAACCAAACATTCAAAATTCGAGTTTATCCAAGGAAGAAATCCCTCACACAACTCACAAATTCAATTCTTGATAAATGTGCCCCTATGTATAGATTGTAACAGAAAAGCTATGCAGCATATGATTTAATTGAGGTCAAGTGACATTCTTACACCTATAGGATGAAAGTCTTAATTTTATGAAATGAAACGTTTTTGTTGTTATTGGCCCATCAAATCCCTCATGACTTCTTGCGTGAGGCAATGATACTTTATAGGGAACATGTGAATTACAGTTTTAAGAAGGCCTTTATTGTGACTTAAAGAAAGACATTAACTATCTTACATAATAATGATATTGTTCGCCATTTTCATGCATGGTTTGCTCAGATTTCATTTCCTGCTAAATCCAGGTAGGTAGCACATTTCTTAACTGAATTTGTTGTATGTCAACTATTTACAGTAAGTACCATGCAAGTTCTTTCATTAGCTACGGCTCATCACCCTGCAGACTGTGAATAAAATAGACACAGCAGTGACTGAGAATAAGAAATAGACAGACATTAAAGGGCTTGTTCTCCTTACAAACACTTTTTTCAGTTGAGTTGTGTCCACCAGAAACAAAGACTTTTTTTTCAATTGCTTTCCATCTTAAATTTTCCCAAAATTGAAGTTTAAAGTTTAATGTTCCTGTCTATGTGGTTTCAGTCTGGCAGCTTGGTGATCCAGGGGCAGATTCTGAACTGTTACAATTTGCTATATTTAATTGATACAATTAGTTAATACACTTCTCAGCAGTAGCTGTGGAATATTAGCAGCTATTGTATCAATTCTAACAGCTGCCTTTAATGATGCTCAGCAGGGACAAAGATAACAAATGTATCAAATAAATGTATCAATTTATAACAGTAGTGTACTGGTAAAACAGTCACAAATAGAAAATAGAAAGTAATTGGAAAGGGTCTTTATTTCTGGTGATCTATCTGAAACCAACTGAACTGAAAAAAAGTGTGAAGGTTAATAACCTCTTTAATTAATCTCATAATTCCTATTAGTTGATCCAGAAGAAAGCAAAACTTCACCAAAAGTAGTCCGATTTGGCTAAAAGGACAAAAGATGTTCCCTGAATGAACATGATTATGTTAGGCTGTCAACAATTTTTGATAATTACCTACAACCACAGACTGGGGGTTAAGTTCAGACTGGCTTTTTTCATAGAACGTTAATGATTGCAAATATATTTATACTATATGGGGCCGATTCATGAAGCTCGAGTGAAGGATTCGAATTAAAAAAACTTCGAATTTCGAAGTGTTTTTTGGGCTACTTCGACCATCGAATGGGCTACTTCGACCTTCGACTACGACTACGAATCGAACGATTCGAACTAAAAATCGTTCGACTATTCGACCATTCGATAGTCGAAGTACTGCCTCTTTAAAAAAAACTTCGACCCCCTACTTCGGCAGCTAAAAGCTACCGAAGTCAATGTTAGCCTATGGGGAATGTCCCCATAGGCTTGCCTAAGTTTTTTTGATCGAAGGATATTCCTTCGATCGTTGGATTAAAATCCTTCGAATCGTTCGATTCGAAGGATTTAATCGTTCGATCGAAGGAATTGCGCTAAATCCTTCGACTTCGATATTCGAAGTCGAAGGATTTTAGTTCCTAGTCGAATATCGAGGGTTAATTAACCCTCGATATTCGACCCTTCATACATCTGCCCCTATGTGTAGAGAAAATTTACACCATTTAAAAAAATGAAAGTGTTCTAAAGTAATGAAAATATAAAGTACTTTTGTGCTGCACTGTTAAATCTGGTGTTTGCTTCAGAAACACAACTATAGTTTACATAAACAAGCTGCTGTGTAGACATGGGGGCAGCCATTCAAAGCTTAAAAATGAGAAAAGGCACAGAATAAACAGCAGATAACAGATAAACTCTTTAGCATACAAATGGGATTGTCCAGAATGTATCTGTTATCTACTGTATGTCCTGTTCTTGAATTGCTGCCCCCGTGGCTACACAGCAGCTTGTTTATAGAAGCTATAGTTGTTTTTCTGAAGCAAAAAACTATAGCATAACTATATCATTGCATGGTACCAGTACATTATATTGTCTTTTAAAACACTTTCATTTCTTGTGTTTCTATTCCTTTAGGGGTATATTTATCAAAGCATGAAGTTCCGCCACTAGAGTGAAATTCCGCCACTTCCCTTTCATTTCTATGGGGTTTTTAAAGGCGTATTTATCAAAGGGTGAAATTTCACTTTCACTTCAAAATCCCATATACATGAATATAGAGCTGCGGAATTTTACTCTAGTGGCGGAACTTCACTCTTTGATAAAGTTACCCCTAAGTATGTTCCTTGACTAGTCAGATGTTGCATTCAGACCAATCCCTGGATCAATGTGACATAAAGTAATCCTATATTTTATTAAAGTAAAACTATACCCCCCAAAATGAATACTTGAGCAACAGATAGTATATATCATATAAAGTGGCATATTAAATAATCAAACTTGTGTATATATATATAATATTGTAAATTTTGCCCTTTTACATCTCTTGCCTTGAACCACCATTTTGTGATGGTCTGTGTGCTGCCTCAGAGATCACCTGACCAGAAATACTACAACTCTAACTGTAACAGGAAGAAGTGTGGAATCAAAAGACAGAACTCTGTCTGTTAATTGGCTCATGTGACCTAACAAGTATCGTTTGTTTGGATCCCAGGGGGCTGGCCTTATTTTTTAAAATGGAAGTTTTCTATTTATGATTACCGAATGGCACATACTACTAAAAAAGTATATTATTATGAAAATGGTTTATTTAAATGAAGCACGGTTTTCAATGCTATAATGCTTTTTTTTTTATAGAGACCTACATTGTTTGAGGGGTATAGTTTTCCTTTAAGGAAACCACTGCAGGGGATTTGCATAAAATTATTACACTAAACAAATCTGTATTCAAATTAACTTTTAAATAATGAAAATGTATACTATAGTTTTAAAATATTAGCTAAGGGAGCAGTCTTGATTTCTTTATAAGGCTAATGGCACATGGAGCAGGTCTCTGTTGGCATGTTCAGGTATGCAACCACTATTCTGCCTAACAGGTAAGAGTGTTTTTCTGGCCTTAAAGGAACAGTAACACCAAAAAAATGTAAGTGTTTTAAAGTAATGAAAATATCATGTAGTGTTGCCCTGCACTGGTAAAACTGATCTGTTTGCTTCCGAAACACTACTATAGTTAATATAAACAAGCTGCTGTGGAGCAATGGCAGGAATTGAAAAATGCCTATATGGCACAGGTTAACTAATGGATAACAAATAACACCATTAGACAGACAGAGCTTATTTACTATCTCCTGTGTAACCTGAGCCTTTTCTCCTTTGAATAGCTGCCCCCATTGCTACACAGTAGCTTATTTATATAAACAATAAAAGTGTTTCTGAACCAAACACAACAGTTTTACCAGTGCAGGGCAACACTGCATTATATTTTCATTACTTTAAAACACTTTCATTTTTTGACGTTACTGTTCCTTTAAAATGTATGAACTTTTCCACTGGCCTGAAACACACCTTACTGTAGGGTGTTAGTCTAAAGATGGCCATAGATATGCAGATTATAGCCTATGTAGGAATGAACTTTCATCTGTTCCAATCTTCCAATCTGCAACTAACCATTCAGATTAAATAAAGTAGTAAAGAAAACAAATCAGACTATGATCTGGGCATTGACAGACAGCAGTGGTTATGTCCACCAAATTGTAGTGACAGTTACCCATTGATATCGTTAGATATAGGCAATACATGCAGAGATATTATCGGTTGCCGATATAAATCACCACCGATTTCAACGGCACGGAAAAATGTTGCGACACTCCACAAACAACTCAAAAGTCATACGAAGATTTGTACAACTGAATCTTTCAGTCTATGGCCAATTTAAGACAAAATATGAGATAGGATTTGTAGGAAAAAATGTATCACAAAGGAATGAAATTTTAATATTTCAAATGCAGATTAAATTTAGTCTTGCAGGTTTAGAAATAACTTGCACTTATTGTTATGGGTTTCAACCCAGTGCTGTGCCCTTTGCTTATTTAAAATGATAATGGCTTCTCAAAACATATAGGCACATAACCTTCTGGGCTGAATTTCCATTTGTTCATAATAATGCTGCTGCCAGCTTTGCTTGAGAAGTGAGCCCAGATTTACAGCTCTGTGGGAAGATTCCCATGTGGGTAGATGGAATCTAATATGCCAGCATTTAAAGAGCAGACAAGAACTGCTTTCGTATTTCTGTATTTTTTTCTTGTTTACTTGTGAGATTTGGTTCATCCTGGAACTGAAATTGTATCTTACAACCATCTTCCAAGAACGGCCATACAAAATAGCACGGAACGTCCTCCTTGTCACTGTGTATACATTCTTCTGAAAGATGGTCTGTCAACATCATTGGTTTGTATGTTTGACTGTACGCATGTTAGCATGGAAGAGTTGGGCAGGGTTCAAGACAGGGATGAAACAGTTCATTCAAAATGTTGTTTTCACCTACTCTATACTATTTCTTGAGTTAAGAGTGTTTCCACCACTAAATGTTTTGTGTGTGTTTTATCATTTGCAAATGCTTCACAGACTTGTTGACTTTGTGAAGAACTAGCAGTCAGTAAGTGTGTGATACAAGTCATTTTCCTAGTGGTTAGGTCGCTGTAAAACAATTCTAAACCTTTGAGATTACTACCAACTGCTAACATTAAAACACATATATGACAGTGTTGTATGCACTCATCTAACTGATGAGACAAGGGATGGGACATAATTTTACTGGATATTAAATCTGGGCATTGATATACTTATCCACTTCCCTAATCTTGCTTAGGGGCAGATTTACTAAGGTTCGAATGGTAAATTTGATTTTTCAAATTTCCGCATATTGTCGCACATCAAACAAATGTTGCACGTCAAATAAAGTTGAGCGTCAAAAAGAAATCTGATGCACAAAAGTCAAGGATTTTTTTCAGAGGAAAACTTGATTTGAGTTTTCGGGCCAGGACTATTCGATCAAATTTTTAGATGTTCGAATTTTTTCATAAATTATATAGCATTGGAATTGTGAATAAAATCGAGTTTAAAAAACTCACATCACTCTAAAATTCGACCTTTGATAGATGCGTTCTACTGTGGAATTAACAGGCAATTAACATCCACAGTAGAACGCAGAATTGGGGAACCCTCAGACGGACTGAATATATGCTTATTTTAAGCACACATATGTGAGTGCAACTTGTATTTTATTTCCTATTTATTAAAGACGTTTTTACATGATTTTAGCATATCCTTTTTAGAAACTGAAAGATGTCCTGGATTTGAAGAGCAACTATACTTTACACTAGTGGTATAATTAAACGTATAATTGTAAGTACCCATTACCTACACACAGGAGGTGGTCACTCATACCGTTAAAATATCACAGTTAAAGGGTAACTAAACCCCTCGGTGGAAGTAATCAAACCACACTATATAGTAAATGCACAAAGAGGTGTAAACTTTATTATAAAATACTACACTATATTTTATTTCTTTGCTTTTTTTGGTGTCTACCCCTGAGCTTGCAGCGCTGGTATCTCTTCGTATGAATGAAAATTTTTTATTGAATCTGTTCTGTGTACAGTTTTATTTTTTTCTTCTGTATTATTATATATTTAAGGATTAAAGAAAGAGTCCCTCATCCTAACCTTTTTTTAATTTCATCAGCGCAAGCATTTTATAGCGAACTTTCGCTACCGTTTGTTTCTGCCAAGCAAAACTTTGTTAGTACACTTGTGCTTAGGTCAATTTGAATATGGTGGGTACATATAGGTCACATAGACATCTTTTAGAGATGTTGGTGCAAATGCTTGAAGTGGCCACTTATTATTAAAAATGTCAAAGGAAGCAAATTAAAGAAAAAAGAGATCATCTAATGCCCTAGACAATTTGTAATACTTACAACTTTTAAAAACAATCCCGCTTTAAAATATGAAAAAACGCCAGTCGGTTTTTATAATTTTTATGACATTTTGGCATACAGGATATGCTGTCACTGACATAAGATTGAGGAGGATGTAGCTTCATTTTATCATATCTCCAGGTCTAGAGAAGGAAAGAGGTAACGTTCTGTAAAATGTGCACTTTAGTGAATATGCGGAGTAACGATCATTCGCCTGAGGGCCCAAAACTTTTTTAGTGAATTGTCCTCTATTCCTGTTAGTGAATTGGTGATGTCCCTGCAGGTGGGATTTCTGGCAAATTTCGATAGCGACAGCCACTTTGTCCTTTAGTAAATCTGCCCCAGGGTTGGACAATTTGTAGGAAAAATGCTAGCTGAAGGAAGCACACTAAAAGCTATTTTAAAAAATGTAGTGAATTGTTTATTGTGTCAACCTTAGAGTACAGGAAAAAAAACTCAACAATCATCAAAATCAGTAAAATGCCTTTTTGGCATTTGGAAAATTTTAGTCAAAAAATTTTTTTTATTGCTTTTTCTCTGCATGAAATGTATAGTTTCATAGTTTTTTTGTACAATGTGGTGCTCAAGAGGCTACCTGTGCAGGTGAATGCAAAATCACTGTATTCAAATGTTTACAAACTATTAAGGAAACCTGTTGTTACTTTTCTGTACCAAATGGGGATGACTTCATTATAATAACGATAGAATTTTACTTGAGTTCAAATGTTATATATTAACAACAAACTCTCTGGAAAATTTAAGTTGGGGAGGGACATGAGACTGATATCAGGTTGATCCCAAGGGCCAAACAGTTGGATCACAATGACAAGGATAATGGTCATCAGAGCAAGTATTAGTGCTTTTCTGCTGACCATTGCGAATATTTTTTGAGCATTTCTGTAACATTTTTTTATAAACGTCATATTAGACTTTATGGTATTGTGCAATATTTTGTATAAATTGTTGAGAATAACAGAGTTTTAGAAGACATGTTGCAATTTGTGTTATAGGGCAGCGGTCCCCAACCTTTTTTGCACCACAGATCCTGTTTCAAACAAGACAATTTTTAGGAGGACGAGGGGGTTGGGATATAGATGCGTCGGTGCATTTTAGGCTTACCAAAAGAACTGTCCAAACAGTATTTTGGCCCTTATCACGATCAGTAGAAAGCTTCTTTGGCTTCGAATAGCTGTTGTCATGGCAATGGCTCATCAGGGAGCTGGGATTGCAGGTAATTAGGGATTTTTCGTTGTTTTTGCAGCAATTAAAAAAATGCAGCTGGGACCAGAGGCAGCCCAGTTCATCACAGCCTGCGGCCCACCACTGGTCCACATCCTGGTGGTTGGGGACCCCTGTTATAGGGCACTAATAATAAGATAAACCTTTCTTGACCCTAGGCTAGACCCTAAGCACAGAAAAAGACAATTTTTTGCCATGTAAACACAAAGGGGGTTATTTACTAAAACTCAAATTTTTCTCACATTATTGAAGAAAAAAAAAATCTGACCAAACTCCCAAACCCCGAATCCCCTTTGCTTATCAATATTTTTTCTCAAAAAATCAGGGCAAAAAAACATTGTGCAAAAATTCCAAAAGATGTCTACTGAAAAACTTGAATATTTTGGATTATCGAACAAAAACCAGTGCAACCAGCCCAAAACTTTTGAGAACCATGAATGCATAAAACATGTTCCAGGTAAAAGGGATCATCTGCCATTGACTTTTACATGATTCCAACAGGTTTTAGCTGGAGTATTTTCAGATATGAAAGCTGCAAGGTTTAATACATTTTGAAAACATTTGAGTTTCCCCTCTAAAAATTTGAGTTTTTCCCCCTTTAAAACACGACTAGAAAACTTTGAGTTTTAGTAAATAACCCCCATGGTCTGCACACACTTGCTGAAACTTGCAATCGTATATTCATCAATGTTGGAACTGCCTCATTCACAGCTCCATTCCACACTTACAGCTAAATAATGGTGGCCATATCCAGAGTTGATTGCTTATTGGCCTTCCAGGATTGTCTGACTGATATTTAGGTAAAAATAGTTCAGATTTCCCCTATCCCCATTCTTATTTGCGATTGCTATTGAACCACTGGCAGCTATTATTACAGCAGACCCTGAAATAATTGGTTGGAACGTAGGAATGCTCCAGGAGAGAATTCAGTTATACGCTGATGACTCCTTAATATACTTGTCAGATTGTAAAAACTCATTGGATAAACTGGTAATTCATCTTCAAGAATTTGGAGACCATTCGGGTTTGCAGGTCAATATGTCTAAATCAACCCTTTGCCTGATAGACGGCCAGGAGGTGAACGCGGTCCCCAACCGAAACTCACTGGAGTTAGCCTCAGAGTTTAAATACTTAGGAATTAAAGTATCTAGGCCAATATCTGCTTTCTGGTCTTTAAATGTACTACCTCTACTAGACATGGTGGAAGCTAAGTTTAGGCAATGGTCCGGGCTGCCTCTTAGTCCACAGGGACGTATTAGTTTAATCAAAATGACAATCCTCCCTAAAACCTTATATGTACTTACGCAGGCACCAATAGTACTCACCAAGGCCTTTTTCCGAAAACTGGACAGGCTGATGTGCCCTTTCATATGGGGGTCTGGTAGGACTCGGCTAAAACTTGACTCTCTTAAAAAAGCGACCGATAGTGGAGGAGCGGCTTTGCCGGACTTTGAGTTATATTATTTAGCTGCCCAATTAGCCCATGTCAAACCTTGGGCTCGTTTGGATGTGCAGTGCCCCTCCTCCCTATTGTTGATGGCTGTCCACAATCTAGCGCATCCATTGCTACACGTGCTTGTGAGACCCTCACTAGATAGGAAAAAATCCATATGTAGCCCCCTTATGCATTTAGCCCGTAAAGTGTGGGAGTGAGCACGAGCTGTATGCACTCATCAATTAAAACATCCAGATACTCCTATTTGGCATAACCCACAACTTCAGGAATTTGTATTGATACCGATGGGCCGGGCATGGGAAAGTAAAGGCATAAAGTTGTTGCACCATCTATTTCATAATAATGCTATTATACCATTTGAGCATCTCCAAAGGGACTTTGATATACCAGCCTCTCACTGGTTACATTATAGGCAGGCTCAACATGCATATTCTAAGGACCCATTTAAAATTGGGAAACCCCCTTTTTGCAGAATACTGGAACTGCAGGACAACCAGCATCTTATTTCCAATTTATATAAAGTTTTGCGATCCAGTAAATTTGATAAAACCAATGCTAGCTTATTCAGGGCCTGGCAATTAGACATCCCTTCACTTACAGATGAGGAATGGCTAGATGCCCTGGAGGCACCTGGATTTGTGTCCCCCAACACCAACCACAAAATGATACAGAGGTACATTCTGCATAGTAGGCAAACAGAATCACTGGCACACGTGGCAATTCAGGTGCCGGGTTACCCCGTGCTCTTTATTGTGCGGACGTGCAACGTTTCGGGGTGACAACCCCTTTATCAAGCATGCTTGATAAAGGGGTTGTCACCCCGAAACGTTGCACGTCCGCACAATAAAGAGCACGGGGTAACCCGGCACCTGAATTGCCACGTGTGCCAGTGATTCTGTTTGCCTAGTACGTATTCCTGGGGGTTGCCGTGCCCTCTACACTGTGCACCGGGCTCAAACTATCAAACTGTGAGGAGAGTGTGCGCTGCTTCATCCAAGTTCCTGCAAACATTCTGCATAGTGCCTATTTCACCCCGGTGAGATTGCACAGAATGAACTCCCAGAACCCCCCTACCTGTACTAGATGTACCTCAGAGATGGGAACGCTCAAACATATGTTTTGGGATTGTAGGAAACTACAGAAGTACTGGGAGGAAGTGTTTGCTACGTTAACAAATGTACTGGGGACCCCTCTAGTCCCTTCCCTTGAATAAGCCATATTGGGTGCCTGTGATGACTCCCAATTCAATAAGGATCAGTTAGTTATTATACGTCAGAGCCTATTCCATGCACGCAAATGCCTAACTCAACAGTGGAAGAATGTTGATCCCCCAACCCACCAGATGTGGATGGAACAAATGCTTAGCTTCATTAACTGTATGTCTTACCTATACACTAAAAGGGGATCATCTAACAAATTTGATAAGGTTTGGGGATCGTGGCCAGCCCCTTAGGCACGGCGATTGGATTGATCTATTGTGTATAAGGTATATGCTTGCAAATGGACAGTATGGATTACCGCATTCGGAAATCTTATCCGTATATACTATTGTTGGCAGATCATCATATTGTTGTTTTCTAGACAATGTTGACTATATGCACTTTCTCTTGTTTTTTTTTTTCTTTTTATTTCCCTTGCTGTTTTCTTTTCTTTTAATTACCACATTGTATAACTTTGTATGACTGGTATGAGAATGTCATGTGATATATCATCTACTACATTGTCAATTAACCCTCATATGTTGCATTCTTCGCTACATGTCATGCCTATTATCTTTTAATAAAGGTTATGATGTTAAAAAAAAAAATAGTTCAGATTTAAAAATCCATTCAGCGCATCATGTTATTGTGATCTTTGTCCAGTGGGCCTCTGTTGACAATAGTGTATGAAGTATTTTTGGAAACTGTAAGACAAACCTCTTTCTAGGCAACATGTGGAAATGCGTCTTTCAGATACAATCTGCAACAAATGAAAGATGTGTACTGTTTTTCTTTTGCTATCAAAGATTCCATTCTGTTGGGTAGAAAATGCCAACTGGTATAGTGATCTTTATAATATAAATAATTGCCTTTTGAGTTAAGGTTTTAATTTATTTTAAAAAGATAGTCCAGAGGATATTAACATTGAAAATAAACATTTTTTACTCTTCAAATTCATTCTAAAGTCTACTGTTCATAATGTACATAGACATTCCTTGAACAGTCTTGCTGTCTAACTTTCTAACTCAGCTAAGCACGTCCACATTGGGATTCAAAATAGGTTCTTGCATTATAAGCACACAAAGACCAAAGCAGCCCCCACCAGTCCAATTAATAGTGACTGTTTATTGCATCTTACAACAGCTCATCTGGTATTTGCCAGAATCTACAGATCCAGGGCTGCTTCTATGACTTCAGAATCACTGGACTTCTCACAGGGGTACGGTGTCCAGAGTGCAGTGCTGGCAGGACAAGGCAACCATGTTCTAATCTTCTTTAGAAAGTAAGTACAGGCAGGGCCAGAACTAGAGGTAGCAAAAGAAGCAAGGATTGCCAGGGGTGGTGTGCAATGGAATCGGCAGGACCCTGGGCACATACATATTCAGTCTACTCTAAAGGTCCCCATACACAGGTGGGCATATTGGGGAGAGATCACCAAACAAGCGTATCTCTCTGTGTATGGTCACCTTAACTCTGCAACCCTGTACATCTGATCAGAAGCTGCAGCAATTGTCAAGGAGATGCAAGCTTGGCCAAGTTGCTGAGCAGAGTGCCAAGATGGAGGTAGAGAATGGCCAAGCAATGGGGTGAAAGTTGTTTCTGAGCAGGGGTGGGCAGAGTGAGGGGGGGCCCTAATGTATTGACCCAGATGTGAGTACAGGGGCTCCTTTGTGGCCTGTGCCTTCCCAGTGTATCATATAGGCACACAAATGAGGGAGAAATGTAACTAAAGGGTTAATTTTAAAAAAAATGCTCGAAATAAAGAAAATGTAAAACCATACCCTTTTAGCAGCCTAGTTTGCAGAATAATATATTTATATTTCTGAGGGTCTTACTGGACTGCACTGTATAAGATATGAAACAAAGGCTGTAACAAAGATTAATAAAAAAAACAAAGAGACATAATGAAAGCAAATATTGGTTAACAATACATCATTTGTTTGCTGAAATGCAAAGCGCTGAAAAGCCCTGTTTGTCTTTTAGGTTGAAAATGTGTTTGTCATACACTTTCTGACAAAAAAATTATTTTGCTTAGAAAGAAAATATGTGACTGGGAAGGGTGTGAGAAAGATTGTATATTAGACACAGCACATGCATATGTACATCTGTGTAGAAGTCCAGTATGCTCTATTTCCCTCTGATCACAGTGCCTTAATTGATCTCCTTGGCCACAAGGCATGGCATAATACGACCCTTGGGGACGGCTTCCAGAGATTCTATTGTCTCTTACCAAAATCAATATTTCTTCCTTCTTACGTAATGTTCTTCCGATGATCGATAGTCACTGCAAAATGAAATATCTGTTGTTCCGGTGGAATGGATATACTAAGATACACACCCAGCAAACAGAGCATTATAAATATGGCTGCACAGAGGGCACTCTACAGTAGAGCTGGACAGGATAGGACAACAAAATAGTGTTGTGTGGTTAATAACAATAGCGACCAGATAAATATATTTTGTGTCCTTTCTGCTAAGGTTTAGAAATCTGCACAAACTTAACTTTGATCTAAACAAAAAAACACATAAGCTGGTGGTTGTAACTAACTGATGGATAGCAAGCAATTGCTTAACTACAGAGGAAGCAGACCCTGCGGCTGCAGGGGGGCCCAGGAGGAATAGGGGCCCCACAAGGCCCTAATTTATATACAATTCTAATAAATATTAATAAAACTGCTCAACCTCCAGACATTTTGGGGGGCCCACTGATAGCAAGTACATTGTACTGACGTGTGATTCTTTTTTTTCCTCAGACAGGTGCAGATCAGATTTGGATACTAGTCATTGCCAGGAGAAAAGCTAAAAGAATTTAAAATACATATATATGAAAGCGGAATAGAGCTGCCATATAACGGTCTCTTTCTCTCTAGACCTGGATATCCAGCCTGAATCACCATGGCAACCAAAAAATACAATTAAAAAGGCAAGTGAGGCAGAAGCAGATGAGTAGGTCGCTCCTTACCTCTCTGGACAGGAAGAAGTGAAATAATTATGCAGAGAAGACTCGTTAGTTTTGTGATGGATAAGGTCACACACTGGAGAATGAAAAAGCCCCATCATTAATAAAAAAGAAAAGAAAGAAAAGAAAAAGGAAGGAATGTGCCTGTGCTACCTCCATGAATCCGGAGTGCCATGACATATGCTGAGAAGACAATCTTTTTGCAGCTACGTTTCTCCATTTCTTCACACCCCTGATGGAAACGCCATATTTGTACTTTCCTTGTGGCCCATCACATATTGGATGGTATCCTTTTTTCTGAACATAAGGCTAGGGAAAACAAGTGTCTCTCTCAGAAAGTGACAAGTAAAGAGAGGTTACATAAAGGGGGAAAAGTATAAATTTGTTCCTCTCTAGCAACAGCCTGCTATACCATGGGATGTCGTCAAAGTGCAGAGGAGAAAGAGGCAGCCCGGCGCTCTCGTAGGATTGACCGCCATCTGCGGTCTGAAAGCCAACGACAACGTCGGGAGATTAAGCTCCTCCTTCTGGGCACCAGCAATTCAGGCAAAAGTACAATTGTGAAGCAAATGAAAATTATCCACAGTGGGGGGTTTAACTTGGAGGCCTGCAAGGAGTACAAGCCCCTCATCATTTACAATGCCATTGACTCACTCACTCGTATCATCAGGGCCCTTGCTACTCTCAAGATTGAGTTTCATAACCCTGACAGAGCTTATGATGCAGTGCAACTCTTTGCATTGACTGGCCCAGCTGAGAGCAAGGGAGAAATCACATCGGAACTCTTAGGTGTCATGAAGCGGCTGTGGGCTGATCCTGGAGTGCAGGAGTGCTTCTCTCGATCCAATGAATATCACCTGGAGGACAATGCTGCCTACTACCTCAATGACCTGGAAAGAATAGCGGCCATTGAGTACATCCCTACTGTGGAGGATATTCTACGCTCACGAGACATGACCACTGGTATTGTAGAGAATAAGTTCACATTCAAAGAGCTCACTTTCAAGATGGTGGATGTTGGTGGCCAACGATCCGAGCGCAAGAAATGGATCCACTGTTTTGAAGGTGTCACCGCGATAATTTTCTGTGTGGAACTTAGCGGATACGACTTGAAACTGTATGAGGACAACCAAACTGTGAGTATGGGCAGAGAGTCTATGGAATGGTTAATATGGATATAAGCTTTATATTCATAAGAATCGCAATTTGCTTCCTTTCTTTGCTTGTTGGGCATCCTTCATACATTTGTGTGTTGTGTATTCTTATTTAACAGATTCGTTGTCTTGTATGTCTGATACAAATTTAAAGGCAAAATCACAGTATTGTGCCATAAGGCTGTTACTTTTAATGCATTAACTCTAAAGATAACAGAGGGTCACTGGATCAAACATCTTTGGATTTGGCTAAATGCCAAATCCTCCATAAAAGCTTTGGCAAACAGTGGAATCCAATTTTCTTTAAATTAAAGGTGTAAAACAATAAAAAAGTGTGCAAACTTCAGTTCAGTACAGAGGGTTCTTCCACCCAAAAACTATTTTTGCACAGTGGAAAATGAAATGTAGTATTTTCTGCACTTTTGGTTCTGACTCCTGAATCAAAGTTGTAAGCCATCTAATAAAAGTTCAATAGAGTAATACTGTGCTGAACCTCTGCTTTTAGTTTCAAATGTTATAGTTCGACTTAAAGGGCAAGGGCACAAGAAGTGGAGATCAGCCTGTAAAACGCAAATGCAGACATTTCCTGACCAATTTCCACTCTGTTCGTATAGCAGCATGCAGGCAGAAGCTGTACTTTTTAGTGCAGTTACTAAAAAGCCCAATCGGATTCGATCTGATTAATCGGATTCGATCTGATTAAAATATGCAAGCAGAGAGAAGGATTGGATATGCTTCAGCAGACCTTGCCCACAGGATAATGAGGAAGTTAGTTCAGCTATGCAGTGATACTCTGTGTGCCCCTTAAGAAAGGACACTTCTACAGAAGCCCTTCCATTAGTGATGATCTGCATGTCATTGATCCGATTTGCTGAATTGTGCCAACCAATTGTATCAACAACATGCAAATTAAAAGGTATGGAAGGACATATGAGGGAGTGCTTCAGTTTTTGTGGTGACTCAGCAGGGGGCAGGCTCAGATAAGCTAGAGCATTGATCCCCAACCAGTAGCTCGTGAGCAACATGTTGCTGTCCAACCCCTTGGATGTTGCTCGAAGTGTCCTCAAAGCAGGTGCTTATTTTTGAATTCCAAGCTTGGAATCAAGTTTTAATTGCATAAAAACTAAGTATAGTGCCAAGTAGAGCATCCTGTAGCCACACAGGGGCTACCCAATAGCCAATCACAGCCCTTATCTGGCACACCAAGAGACTTCTTAATGCTTGTGTTGCTCCCCAACTCTTTTTACATTTGAATGTGGCTCATGGTTAAAAAAGGTTGGGGACCCCTGAGAAGCAGTGGTAGATACCTTGAAAGCTCTTAACTTTTAAAAAACATTAGCAATTCAAAAAATGGTTTTAATGGCACAGATTTGGACATTTGTTAACATTACCTTTGGTGGAAAAAACACATGAAATAAATGTGTATGTCTTTGGGTAAGATGTCAGATATCAATTTTGCTTTGACTGTGGGGCCAATATTTATATTAGTTTCCCCATGAATACAGTTTTATTATAAGCTTGTGAGAATGTTATGTAGATGGAAAAAACTTTAGTTCTTATAAAGCAATGAATGGTTTATTAGACATTTAATCCATCTGGTGCCTATTAATTCAAGTAAAAACACTTTTTCTGTTTATCTTATTGAACAGACTTTGCTCTTGTAGTTCTTAGAGCCATTTTGACAACACTTTTTTCATAAACTAAGAAGAAAATATATATTAGCCAATTTGTTGAAAATTGTGTATTGTGTGTTTTCTGATGAGGAAACAAAGTTTCTTCGCCTATTTTTTTCTTGGCAACTACGGCCTTTCATACAGAAATATGTTCAGGCAGTTAAGTAATATTTGGCTGAACTGCCCAAACATTACTGCATGTTGGATGTCTATTGGGGAGATTGTCAGACAATATTAAGTTAAAGGGACTTTATTATTTTCTCTCTACACCAGATGACCAGACCGATTATATTAAACACAACCCTGGATCCATGATCAAACATTACAGAAATCTGCCTACTAATCTACCTTAGTAAATACTTGCTGCAAACTTTACCCACTCATAGATATCACGTTTTCTTTACTCTTTCATATTTTCTACAAAAAAAAAATACAAATTGATCTTACTTTGATGTAGAAGTAAGTTAGCAAACCCATTAATATAAAGTCATTAGTGAGCAACAATGTGCACAGCATGTTAGTGTGGCAAAGGTTGGGATTATTCTGTTTCAGCAGAATGTCAGGAAATCAATGACCTCTGTGAAGGTCTGTACCAAGGACAGAACCCTGGGGCAGAAAGTAAATGTTACTACTGACGCAGCCTCTGTGTCTGTTCTTTGTTGCTTGTTAAAGCATTTGCTGATACAGTACATGTATAATTTTACCATAGTAATCTTTTATGCTTGGTAGTGGCAGCTTCACATATACAGCTGCTTTATAACAGGCACAGCCTCACAAGTAAGATTTATCATATCATGGCGCTGTAAGAATTCAAATTTGACTATGCGCCACCTAAAATCTGCCGAATTGCTGTTTAAGTCAATGGAAGAGGTCCAGGGGACAATTTGGAGTTGTTTGTAGCCTTCCTGACATTCGAGTTTTTTTCGGAGAAAAAAATTGAATCGAGTTTGATCGAATTTGAGGTCGTTTAAATTTGTCAAATTTCGAATTCATTCGAATTTAAAAAAAACTCACATGAATATGAAATTTGACCCTTGATAAAAGTGCCTCCCCATGTCTTTGCAGTGTCATTTAGGTCAGTCTGAATCTGTGTACAATGACATGAACTATACACAGGATAAATGGAATGCAGCTGCAGCAATCTCAGTGTACCTTTGAATTTTACCTTACTGCGCTTATTGACAATAGATGCACAGCAAACATAATGTTACTGTCATCGTTCAGGCAGTCTGCAATTTACAGCACTTAACCATTCAAATGACAGGTAACCTAAATAAATACAGGGGTTTGGCACCTTTGCTATACACTTGAGTGGTGCAAGATTATTGTTTTATAATACAGAATAGTCATGAATATCCTGTAAATGATATCCTTATAAATGGTACTTGGGAATCAGTTATAATTGGAGCTCAGTGATGTAATTTCAGTTACATGACTCACAGAAAGTTGTGTATTCTAATAAATTACGCACCCCCTGTTGAAAAATATAAGGATATTAGAAGCCACCATACAGTTTTATGACCTATATAAATGCTAGAGGATAGCTATGGAATATCCTTATATTTTACAATATGGGGTACTTTTTTACTATATAACAAAATATGATTTGGTCCCCCACCCAAGGCACCTTGTTGCAGTTATTAAAAGCCTATGGGTGTCCACTATTCGGCTATTCGGCTAATACAATATGATGTTTTTTTGCCTCTGCCCTTAGTTGGAGTGCAGTACAGCGGTCACATCAGTAGTAATGTACAGGAAACACATTGGCTAAAGTACAGCTAATGCTGGCAGGAGAGGTCCACATGTCCAAACTAAATCTTCATGTATTGAGTAAAGAATGAACCGTGGAGCACAAAACAAAAATGACATGCATGCTGAACATTGACTGTTTGTTAATAAAATATACAAAAAAATGGGGGTGTTGGGGGCACTCAAATCCTAAATTAAAATATGTTGAAGTACAATGGAAGTGCTACTGATTTGGCCAATTAATCAATGTACATTCCCTGGTCAGGTTCGGGAGACATTTATTGCAAGTAATGCTACTATGCAGAGGTACAAGCCTTTTTATACTATGACCAGAGGTAAACAAATTAGGGACCACCGTATGGGGTTTTTGACGTGGTATGGTGGATTATCAACTTTATGATCATAACTTTGTAACTAAAAACCCCTGTTTTTGTAAACACATACATTTGCATATCTACTGAATTATTTATGAGACAGGGGACCAGGGAATGTGCAATGATCAATTGGCCAAATCAGTAGCACTTCCATATTTAAACTTATTTTAACTTAGCCTTTGAGTGCTCCCACAACCCCACTTTTTTGTATATTGTTTGTTAATACATAGCCAAAGCGGAGCATGATTTTTGTGTGCACCTCGGGTTGATCCAATTAACTTTTTTACCTTTTATCCCTATTGTGGCTGGATTGCTCTCACCAGACAACACAAAACTATATTGCCCTTCCTTATGTGCACTTCCTTTAGATATCTTTTAGCACTCACCAACTTTGTGTGAGAGTTTGAATCAAGGAAGCAGCGGGGATACTCAGTGAAGTGGCATGGTATTAATAAAAGCCTCTCCAAGTGCTTTTAAATCGCTTTTGATGTCAAAACCAGGGCCTGGGCAACCACACACACACACAACCACACACAACCACACACATGTCCCTGCTCCCCAGCCTGCTCAGTCCTTTCTATTATTAGCAGTATGCTAGCTGTATCCTCAGGGTTGGACTGGGGGGCCCAGGGCCCACCAGGGCTTCTGCCTCAGGACCCCCCCTGGGGCTGCTGCTTCAGGGCCTCCGGTCCGGCAACCCCACCATCTCGCATGTGTGCACGCATGTCAGCACGCACTTGCACATGCACATCAGCGCACGTTAGCATGCATCAGCACGTACACTCACACTGATTTTTTGGTCTAGCCAGGAAGAAAACCAGGGTTTTTCCCGGTGTCCCCCACGGCCCAGTCTGACCCTGTGTATCCTAAAAACTTTCTAAAGCTGGCCATAGATGTAAAGATTTTTAAAAGATCTGATCGTCATCGTGAGACCACGATTATCTTGAAACGATCATACGAATTGTCCATCAACTAAAAAGACCATTTGCCCCCCACTGCAACACACCAACCTGGCCCACTAAAACAATGGACTGAAGCTCTAGGGCTATTAGACATCTGGAGGCTTAAAAACCCCATGGGACGACAATTTTCCTGTCATACGGTGGGGAAGCATACCTTGTCACGGTTAGATATGGCCATTGCATCTCCAGATTTTACACAGTGGGTGAAAGACACCAGTTACCTCCCGAGAGCCTTGTCAGACCACGCCCCTCTGCATCTGCTGATCTGCACTACACCAAGGCAGGGACACTCTCTTTGGAGACTATCCCCCCTGTGGCTCAACAGCACAGAGGTGACGGAGGCATGTATATCTGACTACACTGCATATTGGGGTGTTAATGCAGGAACCAGTAGCTCTAATATGGTCTGGGAAGCGTCCAAAGCAGCCGCTAGGGGCACGCTCATCTCGGCAATTGCTGGGGTACGCAAATTGGCTAAACAGGCTGTTGCTGAGGCAGAGGAGAGGGTCTGGGAAGCAGAACGTGCATATGGTGATAGTGTGGAGGATGCTACCCATCAGGCACTAGTACTTGCCCAAAGAAACTTAGAGCTAGCACAAACGGCTATTACCAGGAAAAAATTACTGTATGCAGCCCAGAGATCCTTTGACCAGGGAGATAAAAATGGGAAGACTTTAGCATACCTAGCTAAGGCGGTCCAACCATCCACACTGATTCCCAGGATCAAAACGAACGCAGGCACATATACCTCTGACCCAACAGATATGGCAGAAATGTTCGCATGCCACTTTGCCAACTTATACACCTCACGAGTCAAATACTCTGACACCGAACTAGAGCAGTTCCTACAGGGAATCCCCTTTCCTAACCTTTCCAGAGCAGAATCATCCTATCTAGACAGCCCAATTACACTAGGAGAGGTAGTAGACGCCATTGGCAGTCTCCCATCAGGGAAGACCCCAGGCCTTGATGGGCTCCCGGTAGCCTGGTACAGACTCCTTAGTGAAACACTTGCCCCGCAACTTCATACCACTCTTTTAGAGGCTCACAATACAGGCTCCCTCCCTCAGTCCTTCTACTCCGCACTGATAGTGCTTATACCAAAGGAGGGGAAGGACCCGGACCTCTGCGACTCCTACCGTCCCATTTCACTTATAAACACGGATGTCAAAATTCTGGCCAAAATTCTCTCCAAGCGCCTTAACAAAGTTATAACCTCGATTGTCCACCCAGACCAAACAGGCTTCATGCCCAATAAAAGTACGGCTATAAACTTACGCAGATTATATACTCATATGCAGGCCACCCATACGAACAGTGGTACCAGACCCATAGCGGCATTAGACGCCACTAAAGCATTCGACTCAGTTGAATGGCCTTACCTATGGAAAACCCTGGAGAAGTTTGGCGTAGGCCCTACCTTCATAGCTTGGCTTAAACTCCTCTACCTAAACCCAGTTGCACAGGTCAGAGTCAACAACACTCTCTCCAGAGTCTTCCCTCTTACCCCAGGCACCAGGCAGGGCTGCCCCCTCTCTCCCCTCCTTTTCGCCTTAGCGATAGAGCCTTATGCCATTATGGTCCGTCAAACCCCTGAAATTAGGGGACTCAAATGTGGGAAATTGGAGGAAAAAATTGCACTATATGCAGATGATCTTTTACTGCTCCTAGCTGATCCACATGACTCACTCACGCTGGCGCTCTGCCTAGCTGACAAGTTTGGCACATACAGCGGTCTGGTTATAAATAAAGGGAAGTCAATCTTATTTAATCTAGAAGCTGCGCAGAGGACAAATGCGATTCAGGGACTGCGGTGGGTATCCAGCTTTAAATACCTTGGGGTGACTATCTCGCCAAACACGCAAGACTATGTTACAGACAACATTGAACCAGTGATACATGGTTTCAAAACCACTGTCAACCAATGGGCCGGCTTACCTCTAACGGTCTGGGGTAGGGTCAACCTATTCAAAATGGTATACCTACCCAAATTCCTGTACTTCTTGCAGAATGCCCCAATATGGATACCCCCGCAGGTCTTTAAACGCATTGACGCTGTTCTCTTCCCCTTTATTTGGGCAAACAAACCCCCTAGAGTCAACCGGCTAACGCTCCAGGCCCCATTGGAAAAGGGGGGATTAGCCCTTCCGCATCTGCAAATGTACTACTATGCTAGTCAATTAGCATTCATACATAACTGGTTTAACCCCGACCCCGAAAACACACTCACAGCTTTACACGCCACGCTGGCGGGCTCCCTCGAAGCAATTAGAAATGCACCCTACAGGAATGCCAAAGACACCCCTGAACTGCCACCAACGCTAAGATGCCCACAAAGGGCCTGGATGCTTGCCACTAAAGTTCTTGCAAAAGCTGCAAGCCTTCAATCCCCCTATACCCCACTATGGAGAAACTCCAATCTACAGCACCTAGTTCATCTACCGGACTTTGCGTACTGGCCAAAATTAGGGATCAGACACCTATCGGATCTCTTAGTTAACAGCACCTTCCCGACCCTTACCCAACTAGCGACTAAACTGAACCACCCAAACATAGCTTGGCACCGATACTTCCAACTCAGACATGCATTTGCGGCCCAATTTGGTAGCCTGGTAATCTGTACAAACACCCAACCACATGAAGACAGACTTTGGGACCCGAATCCACAAAAGCTGGTCTCTGGGCTATATAAGCTACTAATATCCACCATCCATAATCCACTTAACAAAGCAAAAAACAAGTGGAATGGCCTTATCCCTGCTCTAGATGATGATATGTGGGAAGATGCAATAGGGGAACTATACAGCTTTCTAATCTCTACAAAAGATAGGATGGTGCAATTCCGTATCATACATTGTACATATATTACTCCAATCAGGCTCAAAGCCATGGGGAAAAGTCCCAATGGGAACTGTCCCAAATGCCAGCACCTGGACGCTGATTTCTTTCATTTGCTTTGGTCATGTCCCCTGGTGCAGAGATTCTGGGCCAAGGTAATAGCCTACTTGACTAATGAAATTCTGCTCCCTGGAGCACTAACACCAGAGGTGTGCCTACTGGGACTGGTGGACGAATTGGCACCTCTAAATAAAACGCGGTATTTACTAAAGACCCTTCTATTTTACGCCAAAAAGCAAATTGCCATGACATGGATGAGCCCACGACCCCCTACAATAAAGCAATGGGTAAAACTGATCAATACCAGGCTCCCGATGATAAAACTAACATACATAGCCAGACAGTGCCCAGAAAAATTTGGGAAAATCTGGGAACCCTGGTTGGAGCTCTGTCCCGAAGTAGACCCAGAGTCTCAATAAATGCGTGTATATGGGAGAACATATATGTAATATAACTGTTTCTTTTTCAGCGAATTGAGTCTTATATAAGCGTGCTCCAATCCTGTGAGATTTGGAAGTAACATGTAATACTCACTTTAACCTAACATGTGGCAGACTTTTTGCTCCGATTGTGTACCTTGATGCCTTAAACTGATATGTTGTGGTCCTGCGTGACCAACTGCACTTTTTATCACCAATGCCTACATTGTCTGTTGTTAAGTGTGTTGTTTGTTTCAAAACGGAAAATAAAAACCTTTTAAAAAAAAAAAAGACCATTTGCCAGGAAAACAAAGGCTAGCTGCTTGCTTGTCCCTGCAAACATAGATAGATTGCACTGGGACCGATAAAGATTTTTTAACCTGGCCGATCAATTTTCTGCCAGATGTCCGACGAAAACTTGTAAGATGTACGATCGTTCGAATCCCACTGACTTCACGATAATTTCGAAGGATTGGTCGGACTTCGCTGAGATCAGTCGTTCGGCAAGAAAAATCTTTGCGTCTATGGGGAGCTTTACAGAGTTCCAGATCTTTGTGGCCTTTCCATTAATGTGGGAGTGCTCACCGTGCTTCAGGCAGCATGTTTACTGCTTTGGAAAGTTGTGACAGGTTCAGGGGAAGTTCTAATCTCTTCTGCTTTATGTCTGATGATGTTGGCAGTAAGAGTACCCAATGCACCAACAGCCTTATATTTGAGACAAGATTAAACTATAGCTCTGCAATGTCCTGTATTTAAAGGGGACCTGTCACCCAGAAAGTTATTTAAATTCTATCAATTTCAATGGGAGATGTCCAGAGGATGTCAATTTGGAACTGTTTGCAGCCTTCCTCATCCGAGTCTTTATTAATACATATCGAATTTCAAATTTATGGGAGTTTAGGGGAGTTTCTAAAAACTCACATGAATTCGAAATTTGACCTTTGATAAATGTGCCTCTAAAAGTCATTTTAAAATTCAACATAAACCCAAAATTCTTTTTTTATTCAAAAATAAATAAATAATGAACCAACATGTATGCCAATTAGCTTATGTTTTGGTAAGTCACATGCAAGTAGTAGCACACATTTTACCCATGTATTTGTGGTCGAATAGCATCACTTCCAGTGCATAGCATTAATAACGGTATTGGCGTCTGATTCACTTGGTAGAATTCAGTTGTGGCTACTGAAGCAAACCTGATACCAAGTATGGATTATAAGTAGGGCATGCAAATGAAAGCCAATTTGAACAAGTTATACTCTAACAAATTAGTTGGTCTTCCCCAGCTTTATCTTTTGTCACAGGCTGTGAATATCTTCTGAATAAAATATTACCTGTGTCCCTTCAGTTTTCAAAGATCACTTGAAGTTTCCTTTTGAGGCAACTTCAAGTGATTTTGGAAGACTGAAGCACAAAGTATTTTTTAGTTGGACATCCTCTTTAACATGCAGGGGGTTATTTATCAAAATCCGAAATTTTCTGATATTTGAAATAAGTTTGTCCAAAATAGAATCCACGATTTACCCTTATTTATCAATAAAAAAAACCTCATAAAAATTGCATAGGGAAAAACCACAACTTTTCTGATTGTCGCGCGAAAAATAGAATGTTTAGTGAAATTGTCAGAAAAGCCTGAAATGTTCTGATTATCATACGAAAACCAGCATAGACCATAAGATCTTCAAATTGCAAATAGGACCTCTGCCATTGACTTCTACAGGACCTCGCTAGGTTGAAGATGGAGTATATTCGGATTCAGACTTTTTGCATGCTCTGGGTTTAAAAAAATCTCAAACAATTAATTTTTTCCCACTAAAAATTCAGAGTTTTTTGCATTAACCCCCACAAATATAGAAGTGTCAGTCCAAAATTCACTAATAAATATTAACAAGGTGAACTGTCTCTTATTTTAATTACAGTAGAACCCCCATTTTAGTTTGAAAAATTGTGCAAAGCTGGGAAAATGTAAAATAAGGGTGCATTATGCATTATATATTTGTGAGGTCACAAGAAAATAAAACTGAGGGAAAACTTTTTGTAATATGTAAAATTTAGGTTTTACTGTAAATAAATACTAAAACACCTATTTATTTTCATTGGCAAAAGATTATTTCCACCACCAATCATTTTGCATTTTTTTGTAGGGATGCACCGAATCCAGGATTCAGTTCGGGATTCGGGCAGGATTTGGCCAGGATTCAGATTCGGCTTGGATTCGGGGGTTCTGACGAATCCAAAATAGTGGATTCGGTGCATCCCTAATTTTTTGCTCTTGTGAATTCTACTCCCAAGTTTTGTGCCTGAGGCAAACTGCTTGTTCAGTGGCCTCATCAGCACATAACCATAGTACTGTATGTCCCTTCTAATGGAAGCACGAAAACAGTGGTTCAAAAAGCATGCTATTTCATGGCTATATAAGTGATTTACTAGCAGAATACCCCTTAAGTGGGAGTGTGTAGTACCCCTGATTGGTGTGTGGGTGTGGATATGTAGAATGGATATGGTGAGTGACCAGCCATGTGTGCAGGGAGTATGAGGAGCTGTTTTGATATGATAAACTGAGCAATACAGTAATCACTTTGACAGTGTGCATTGTCGATGTTCCTTAATATCCTCCTGCCCCAGATTTACTTACGAGCATTACAGCAGTATCTTCCATTACTGCCTTCAGGGAGTGACTGCTAGATGATTCCTGTATTGCAGCCCCCTCCCCTTCAATCTCTTTGTGTTTCATGAGTCAGGGATAAAGGCTTCAAAGCTCCCAGCCACATCCCTGCTACTTGCTGGCTTCTTAAATACAGATTACATTAAAAGCTGCTCAGTAATGCAGCCCATGAATCACTGGGTTTAGTCCATCACTTTCCAGACACAACGACTCTTGGTAAATACAGTACCACAACACTCAGACAAGGATATACGTTGCACAAAATCATTGCAGAATTCCTTAGTATAGCGATTGACATTATGCAGCTTCCAGTTGGATGCTAAGCTACAACTTCCAGTCGCTTAGACTGTAAGCTCTATGGGCAGGGATCTCCTTACCTCTCTCTTATCACATGCCAGTTAAGCTCTGTGTGTGTGTGTGTGTGTGTGTGTGTGTGTATATATATATATATATATATATATATATATATATATATATATATATATATATATATATATATATAAAAACAAAAAGAGTCCGCACTCATAGGTCTTGTGAAGAAAAAAGTGAATTTAATCAACGTTTCGGCTCTTAAACGTGAGCCGTCTTCATCAACGTTTAAGAGCCGAAACGTTGATTAAATTCACTTTTTTCTTCACAAGACCTATGAGTCCGGACTCTTTTTGTTTATTCGTATTCATGACTTCATGTTCCACCTAGGCTTTAATCAGGTATTCTGAGTGCACCGACTATTTTGGTTTATATATATATATATATATATATATATATATATATATATATATATATATATATATTTATATATACATACACACATTTCCCTGATTTTAAGTAATGTTTTCCCGGATTTGTATCCAAAGACTGCTTTTTTCCCTCTATGAATGTCATTATTTGTGAAATAAAGAGTTTTAAAATACTAACTCGATGTATATTTTGCCATGGTTCTCCCTATAAATGGTCAATTGAAATTAGTCTGTCCCTTATACAGTCCTGCACCAATCACTTATTGCTTTACATTGTGTATGTGACTGATAGAGAGACCTTGCACATGCCTCCCATAGTGTAATCTTAACACTGCAAAGCTTAACCCTTGTTATTATAGGAGAAGGAAAGTCTGTTTGCACTTGGGGGTGCCAAATGTTAGGCACTATAGAATTACCTTGTATAGGTATGAGATCTGTTACTTGGAAACCCATTATCCACAAAGCTCAGAATTATCTCTCCCATTGTCTTAATTTTAATCAAATAGCTCATAATTTTAAAATATGTTTCCTTTTTCTTTGAAATGATTAAAAAATACCTTGCACATAATCCCAGCTAATATAGAATTAATCCTTATTAGAGGCAAAACAATTATATTGGGTTTATTTAATGTTTACATTATTTTTAGTAGACAAAGTGTGGAGATCCAAATTATGGAATGACCCCTAGGTCCTGAGCAATCTGGATAAAGCATACTTGTACTTTTATTATTCATTTGATTTAATTACTTATTTTTAAAATTTGGCTTTCCCTTTAACACTTTATACAAATTCTAAATTTAGCATACAGACTTTTTGGGTTAAATCAATATCACAGAAGAGGTGCTATTCTATTGCTTGCGTCTTGCCTTTGTCACTATGATTAACAGTGTCCAGCTATGGGCTGGGGGACTTTTTTTTGGGGGGGGTGGTGAGAAAGTTCCTGAGGGCCATCCCCTTGAAATTTGCCCGACTAGCTACAAGGGTAAGAAGAATTTCACCGGCACACAGGAATTGTAGTAGCAGGGCAAGCCCTTGCAATTTTATTATGCAGTAGTGCAACGTTTCGGGGTCACGCCCCTTTGTCAAGCACCGACTAGCTACAAGCCAATATGTAAGTATGGCCTTGTGGCATATAAAGACAAAAGCCAACACAATGTCTCATCAAATCCCCCCAACCTAAATCCTCCCAACCTAAAACACGATGCTTGGAAAACCCAAAACACTATTTTAATGACCTCAGAAGGCCAGTGTTAGTGTCACAAAAGCTGCCATGTTGTACTCATGTCTTTCCACATCCATTAAGCTCGCCATAGACGGAAAGATATAGTGGTACGAATCAAAGTTTCATACGATTTTTAGAACGTGTATGGATCATCCCAACATTTTTCGTACCATGGTGATCGGTCGTTTAGTCGATGGGACAGGTTAGAAGATTTCTGTCGACTAATGATAATTTCTCTGAATGTATTGCAGACAATATCAATGGGTGACTGTAACTCAGGGCCGGACTGGGAATAAAAAGCAGCCCGGGCAAAAAAATCAAAGCAGCCCACATGTAAACATGTGATGGTCTCGTACTCATCCACTCATATATTGGGGTACAACTGCAAAAAAGCTGCATTTCTCACTTTAGTGTAATAAATGTAAAATATGTTAAAGGTTCTGCTGCCTGAGCCTTTATGTGGTCAAAGAACCCCTCGGTGACTTCTAATATCCTTATCATTTACAGTAGGGGGTACATTATCCCTTATAATACATGAGTGATACTCAGAGTTCCCTGTATAACTCAGCCTGCAGCCTTGTGTCTTTATATGGTCACAGAACAACCCCTCAGTGACTTCTAATATCCTTATCATTTACAGTAGGGGGTACATTATCCCTTATAATACATGAGTGATACTCAGAGTTCCCTGTATAACTCAGCCTGCAGCCTTGTGCCTTTATATGGTCACAGAACAACCCTCGGTGACTTCTAATATCCTTATCATTTACAGTAGGGGGTACATTATCCCTTATAATACATGAGTGATACTCAGAGTTCCCTGTATAACTCAGCCTGCAGCCTTGTGCCTTTATATGGTCACAGAACAACCCCTCAGTGACTTCTAATATCCTTATCATTTACAGTAGGGGGTACATTATCCCTTATAATACATGAGTGATACTCAGAGTTCCCTGTATAACTCAGCCTGCAGCCTTGTGCCTTTATATGGTCACAGAACAACCCCTCAGTGACTTCTAATATCCTTATCATTTACAGTAGGGGGTACATTATCCCTTATAATACATGAGTGATACTCAGAGTTCCCTGTATAACTCAGCCTGCAGCCTTGTGCCTTTATATGGTCACAGAACAACCCCTCAGTGACTTCTAATATCCTTATCATTTACAGTAGGGGGTACATTATCCCTTATAATACATGAGTGATACTCAGAGTTCCCTGTATAACTCAGCCTGCAGCCTTGTGTCTTTATATGGTCACAGAACCCCTCAGTGACTTCTTTTCGGGACGTTCAATGGCACTAAGGTTTAGCCACCAATAAGCCTAGGTACTTGAGCGTGTTCACCTTCTTAATTATCTTGGGAGCGGCCCACTTGAACTAAATATAAAGGGGCCCCTTGGGCATTTGCCTGTACGGACACCTGGGCCTGGTCAAAAGCATTACAGGTATGGGACCTGTTATTCGGAATGCTCGGGACCTGGGGTATTCTGGATAATGGAACTTTCCATAATCTGGATCTTCATACCTTAAATCTACTTTAAAATCATGTTAACATTAAATAAACCCAAAAGGCTGGTTTTGTTTCCAATAAGGATTCATTTTATATTTGGTTGGATCAAGTACAAGCTACTGTTTTATTATTACAGAGAAAAAGGAAATCATTTTTAAAAATTTGGATTATTTGGATAAAATGGAGTTTATAGGAGACGACCATGCCATAATTCTGAGCTTTCTGGATAAAGGATCCCATATCTGAAATATTTTATTTGGACATAAGGCTAAAATAAAATGATTCTGTTATAACTATTGCTTATGACTTTTTGAGAGACTCACATTATTTGTATGACATGAATGATGAGCATATACACTTAAATGGGGTGAGGGTCATTTGTGACTTTATGTTCCTCATGCTTAGCCTCTTGCTTACTTTACACTATAATTTAAGATTGGGGTATTCTAAGTTCGAAAGCACTATACTCCTTATTTGACATACTTTTATTTATACAGTGGCAAGGCATTTTTACATTAATTGTTTCTGTATTGTTGTTTACGTGTGGCAGGTTGGCCTCTGGCCGTTAGCTGGCACAGTAATGAGCTTACTCACTCGTTCCAGCTGCAGTTTTCACTATTCCGGTAATAGAAGGTTGCAGCGTGAGCCATGTTTGGGCAGGATTGGGATCCATAAATCTATGAGACATGGTTACCTTCAGTGCAGGGACGTGCTTGGGACACGGACAGATGTCCAGTATACATTAGCCAAAATAATTATTCTGAGATCTGGAAAATAACTATGGTATGCCACTGTACAAGCTATTAAAGGGGACCGGTCACCCAAAAAAATTATTCAGAATCCTATTTTATCACATTAGTCAAGTAAAATGAAATTTAATTACACTATATACATTATTTGAATCTTGTTTCCTTCAGTCTGGGAATTCATAATTATAACAAGCAGGCAGGAGCTGTGGACACTGTTATTAAGGAAAGCCTTGTATCATCTAAGAATCTTGTATGTGCACCAGAATGGGGGACCTGATGTCCATCCCCATGTCCTGGCTACACAATTGAATGGTGAAGAGAATGGGGGAATGGGTGGGCATCTAGGAAGTGCTGAATGGAAAGTGAAAGTAATTGTCAGTCCCGCCTCTATGCCTAAGGCATAGAGGAGGGGCAGACAATATTTGATTGACAGCTGAGATTTTTAAATGAGTTTACAACAGCTATGAATGCTTTAATAAAAAATAGAAATTGGATTTCATGTTTAATTTTGTAAAGGACTTTTATTATACAGATTCTGTGTCTGGGTGACAGGTCCACTTTAAGAAACATAATCCTATGACTGTAAGAACCTATGCTTAACTGGTGACTGGCTTTGCATCAATGGCATCATATCATCACCTTCTGGGAACTTGGTCCCATCACTTGTTTTGACAGAGAAATTATGACATAGTAGGTAAAAAAAGTATGTTAAATTGTGAAGGCTGAGGCCAGCCAGGTTGTGACAATGGAAGCTTAGACAAGCCCAACACTGCAGGATGAGTCAATAATGCATTCATAAAAACTTCTTGATACTTCTATGTGACAAATACAATGGGACAACAGATGGGTAGACTTTGTGGTAAAAAATGTTTTTGATAATGTGCAATTGCAGATCAGTGCTGTTTCATATTCTATGTGAGGGACCTGCTCTGAAATTCTCATTGGCTAGGATTTACACTGTCCATGATTAAGGGAATCAACACAAATTGGGGTTGTATAGTATAGCTTCAGAAAATCGATCTTTGGAAATAATTCAAAAGGAGGAACAGAGTTAAGATTTCACAAAGGTTAAATTGCTATATTAAGTGGGACAGTAACATACTGAAGGTTTTCTACAAAAAGCTGGTTTTGCCCAAAGGACGTGTCTGTGGATACTCACACAGTGGCAGGGTGCAAATTATGAAAACCATGCTGACTTGGTTGCAGACATGGTTACCTTCAGTCCAGGGACGTGCTTGGGACACGGACAGATGGAAAATACGCACAACTGAGGGCCCAGCGCTAGGTGCCGCCGATATCTCCTGTACTCCCTCTGCATGTGCGCGCATACGCGCGCATACACGCTTGTGATTTTTTTCTGCAGGAGCGGATCCGGCCCCCCCAGTGGCAAACTATTGAGCATCTCCTGGGTGTGCATGCGCGCGCATCCACGCGCATCAACGCTTGCAAGTTTTTTGGTTACAAGAGGGAGTACAGGAGCGTTCTGGGCTGTTGGGGCGCAAAAGAGCCTGGGTCCACCGGCCCAGTGCGACCCTGTGTGAGCGGCCCACTTGAACTAAATATGAAGCGGCCCCTCGGGCATTTGCCCGTATCGACAGATTGCCAGCCCGGGCCTGCTGTAACTACTATTTGTCTGACATAACTTTTGTATGATTGCGGTCACAGCCAGAACAATGTCTGATTAGTTCTTTTACTACTTTATTAGTATTGGCAGGTCGGAAGATTGGGACGTCCGATCATCCGTCCGATACAAGGGTGAAATCTGTACATCTATGGCCAGCTTCAGGCCCGGACTGGCAATCTGTGGGTTCTGGCAAATGCCAGAGGGGCTGCTATAAGGTCCCTTAGAAAGTCAGTATTTAGTGGCTGGTTGGGTCTGTTTGGGTCTCTATGTGGGCTGATTGGGCCTCTGTGTACCTGAAATGCCAGTGCCTATTTTAATTCTCAGTGGCCAGCTGTAGTGGTGGCAGTGGTAGAGATGGCACTTATTGGAGCTAGTAAAATGGGGAACTGATCACACAGCTTATTTTCATAATATTGCATGGTTACCTTTAAGAATGCTTCTATAGTTATAATTGTTCCTTAGAATTTACTTAGAAAGCAAGATATGCAGCACTGCCTTTGTAATGGGATAATTTGCTTGCACATTAAAACAAGATATGCAGTGGCCCATAAAACAGACTACTTGCAATCATAATAAAAATGGACAGAATGTTCTGGGCAGGGAACAATTATCCCTGCAAGAGTCAATAAGGTATGTCTGGGTCAGTCTCCATACAGGATGTTGCCTCAAGCCCCACAGGGACTACAATGGGCCAGAAATTCTTTCTAGGCTTACTGTAACAATGCCTGAAATTTGATGTATTGGCCTTCCTCACAGGTGTCTAAGCCCTGGTGTACATATCATGTTTGTGTTGGGTTAGGCTTCTGCACTTTTATCAGCGGGAACGTGTTTGACTTGCAGATGTTTGTATGGATTTTGTTATAATCCTGGAGATCTCCCCTGATGCTTTCACCATTGATTAGCCACAAATACAGTACAATGTTGCCAAGAAGTATGGAATAGGCACAATACATTTTTAAAGAACTAACTAGCAGTTAGGCAGGTTAAAATAGAGTGAGAAGGTTGAACTTGATGGACGTGTGTCTTTTTTCAACCTAACTTACTAAGTTAGACTTACACATATTTTGAAAAGAAAATTATTAAATGGCCATTTACATCAATTAAAGTGCTTTAGAATCATGTATATACTGTATAGTGGGTATATCTGCCAAGGGTGAAAATGTAGCTTGCCACACTTTCTCGATGGGAAATTTTACAGCTACAGTCATATGAAAAAGTTTGGAGTTTTGTTTATCATTGGCTGAGCTTTCAAAGTAGCAACTTCCTTTTAATATATAACATGCCTTATGGAAACAGTAGTATTTCAGCAGTAACATAAAGTGTATTAGATTAACAGAAAATATGCAATATGCATCATAACAAAATTAGACAGGTGCATAAATTTGGGCACCCCAACATAGATATTACATCAATACTTAGTTGAGCCTTCTTTTGCAAAAGTAACAGCCTCTAGACGCCTCCTATAGCCTTTGATGAGTGTCTGGATTTTGGATGGCGGTATTTTTGACTATTTGTCCATACAACATCTCTCCAGTTCAGTTAAATAGCTGCCAAGCATAAACAGTTAGCTTCAAATCATAGATTTTGATGATATTCAAGTCAGGGGACTTGCAGGTCTTTGGGGCTATCTTTGGGTTGTCTGTAACAATTCTCACAATCCTCTGCATATGCCGCTCCTGTATATTTCTTGGCCTGCCAGATCTGTTTTTTACAGCAACTGTGCCTGTGGCCTTCCATTTCCTGATTCAGTGTCGGACTGGGACACCAGGGGCCCACCCAAAAACCTTAGACCAGGGGCCACTCTCAGTACTATTATTCTTCATCTCCTCAATCAACCTCTATTCTCCTAGTCTGTTTTCTTTACATACTATAATCAGGGCCGGACTGGGAGCAAAAAGCAGCCCGGGCAAAAAAAATCAAAGCAGCCCACTTGTAAACACTCAATGGTCTTGTACTCATCCACTTATATATTAGGGTAAAACTGCAAAAAAGTATGTGCATAAAGAGCTGCCTTTCTCATTTAAAGTGATACTGACATTAAAAATTTTCATTTCAAAATATTAATCTACAATAAAAATTACATATAGGTCAAGTTGATCGTTTTTTGCTGATAGTTCTTCTTTTGTAATTAATTATTACTTGAAGTTCCTAAACCTGACTGTTTTGCCAATCTGACTGTCCCATCTCAGCCTGTCAGTTAGAGTCTCTAATGCTAACAGACTCCTGCTGCACAAATATAGCAGCCCCCTCATAGAGGAACATGGGGGCAAGAAAAGTAATACTAATTTGGCATAGTAGTACTTTTATGCCAAATTATAAATAGCATTCAAAGATAATGTTATGATGGATATTAAACAAGGTTATGTAATGTAAAATAAGTTTAAAGATTCTGCAGGCCTTGTGCCTTTATATGGCCACGGAACCCCTCAGTGACTTCGAATATCCTTATAATTTACAGTAGGGGTACATTAACCCTTATAATACATGAGTGATACTCAGAGTTCCCTGTATAACTCAGCCTGCAGCCTTGTGCCTTTATATGGTCACAGAACAACCCCTCAGTGACTTCTAATATCCTTATCAATTACAGTAGGGGGTACATTATCCCTTATAATACATGAGTGATACTCAAGAGTTCCCTGTATAACTCAGCCTGCAGCCTTGTGCCTTTATATGGTCACAGAACAACCCCTCAGTGACTTCTAATATCCTTATCAATTACAGTAGGGGGTACATTATCCCTTATAATACATGAGTGATACCCAGAGTTCCCTGTATAACTCAGCCTGCAGCCTGCAGCCTTGTGCCTTTATATGGTCACAGAACAACCCCTCAGTGACTCCTAATATCCTTATCATTTATTAAAGTAGGGGGACATTATCCCTTATAATACATGAGTGTACTGGCCTTCATATATTTTTATGCATTTTCCCTATTATTTACATTGACATGAAACAGACTGAAAAGTAAATGGAGGAGGTTAGAGGATCTCCTCATCAGCTAAATACTTTGCATGGTCAGTAAAAACAGTCTGACAGGCTTCAGTGCAGCCAGCTCCAACACTGGCTGCACTGGGGGGGTTTAGGGCCCACCAGGGCTGCCACATTAGGCCCCCAAGGGCCCCCTCTGTAATCCCCCCCTCCATTGCAGGGCCTCCTCTGTAATCCTCCCCCACCTCTCCTCAGTCGCAGGGCCCCCTCTGTAATCCTCCCCCACCCCTGCTGCTCGCACATACTGTACTTACTTCGCACAATCTTCTTCATGCGATCATGCAGGGGAGGGGAGGAGCGTCTGTTCTGTGCAGTGGGTCTGAGCCGGCACGGCCCACCCATGCTCCTGCACATCCTCTAGATGTCGCTACCAACACCGCTTTCCAGCCGTTACTATGGCTCCCTGTTCATTTCCTCGGCAGCTGGGAATATTGATGTTGCTGCTGAAAGGCAGGCAGAAGGGGCGTGTCGCATGGCTCCGGAAACAGCCAGAGACGCTGCAGCACAGTTTCTTATTAGGATTAGGAGTGAGAGAGCGGGCGGCCCACTTGAATGAAATTTAAAGCGGCCCGTCGGGCAATTGCCCGAATCCACAGATTGTCAGTCTGGGCCTGACTATAATCAATTATTCCATCTATTTAGCCTCTTTGTTCTCATAGAAATAGGGAATGGCCATGAAATTGGCCAAAAGTTTAGCAGCATGAGGGCCCACTGACACCTTGGCCCACCGGGAATTTTCCTGGTATCCCGGTGGGCCAGTCCGACACTGTCCTGATTACATTCCTTACAGTTGAAACTGACAGTTTAAACCTCTGAGATAGCTTTTTGTAGCCTTCCCCTAAACCATGATACTGAACAATATTTGTTTTCAGATCTTTTGAGAGTTGCTTTGAGGATCACGTCACTCTTCAGAGGAGAGTCAAACAGAAGCACAATTTGCAATTGGCCACCTTAAAGGGATCCTGTCATCGGAAAACATGTTTTTTTCAAAACACATCAGTTAATAGTGCTACTCCAGCAGAATTCTGCTCTGAAATCCATTTCTCAAAAGAACAAACAGTTTTTTTTATATTCAATTTTGAAATCTGACATGGGGCTAGACATTTTGTCAATTTCCCAGCTGCCCCTGGTCATGTGACTTGTGTCTGCACTTTAGGAGAGAAATGCTTTCTGGCAGGCTGCTGTTTTTCCTTCTCAATGTAACTGAATGTGTCTCAGTGAGACATGGGTTTTTACTATTGAGTGTTGTTCTTAGATCTGCCAGGCAGCTGTTATCTTGTGTTAGGGAGCTGCTATCTGGTTACCTTCCCATTGTTCTTTTGTTTGGCTGCTGGGGGGGGGGGAAAGGGAGGGGGTGATAATCACTCCAACTTGCAGTACAGCAGTAAAGAGTGATTGAAGTTTATCAGACCACAAGTCACATGGCTTGGGGCAGCTGGGAAATTGACAATATGTCTAGCCCCATGTCAGATTTCTAAATTGAATATAAAAAAATCTGTTTGCTCTTTTGAGAAATGTATTTCAGTGCAGAATTCTGCTGGAGCAGCACTGATTCATTTTGAATTTTTTTTTTCCCATGACAGTATCCCTTTAAATACCTTTTCTCATGATTGGACACACCTGCCTATGAAGTTCAAAGCTTAATGATCTAATCCAACCAATTTGGTGTTGCCAGTAATTAGTATTGTGTAGTTACATGCTTTCAAATTAGCAAAGTTACAAGGGTACCCATTTTTTTTGCACAGCTAGTTTTTCACACAACTGAATACTGCTTTACTAAAAATCTTTGTTCAGAAAACAGCCCAGTACTCAGATGTTCCTGGGAAATGAAAGACAAACCACTGTTATTTTTTTTGTTGAAAGTGGAGTAAATTATTATGCAAGCTGAGAGGGGTTCCCAAACTTTTTCATATGACTGTATATATTCACTTGTATAGATTTTTTAGTTATTCTATAATCAACCCTCCAAAATATCTTTACCATAGATAACTGTGATATGTCCCACTGGCACAGTTTTTATCCAATCAATTTGATAAGTATTGATCAATATGTATATCTATTATGGTCCAAAACCACTCCAAAAACATACAGATAGGTTTACGGTTCCCTGAAAAAATTGGCTTTCGTGTGTGTTAATGTGTTAATGTGAATATCACCTTCGATTTCAAGCTTTACTGGAGCAGGGACTGATATATAATCTCTGTAAAGAGCTGTGTAAATTTGTTAATGGTATATAAATACCATGTTATAAATAAAATACATAATTATTGATTTTGAATCTCTATTTACTGAATTTCATCTTTCTTGTACAGCTGTGGCTGCTATGCTCTATAATCTGATAACAGGAACAGATTACAGTTTATATTTTCTGTTGTCTAGGATGTGCATAGGTTAAGCCATGCCCACAGCTCAGTCAAGCAGACTTTATTTGACTACCCATGGGACTGGAGAATGTCCTTGAAAGCACTTTTATTTGATTGCTTGTTCCATTTTTGTTTGGATAGCACTGGCTGCTACACTTGAATAGCTAACTGTTTCTACTGTTTATTAGATTTGACGCCTAATGCAAGCCCCTTCCATGTGTGATGCATAGGGCAACTGTATCAGCCTGGATCTACAGGAGTACTCTGACATTAAAGATCTATGCCTTTCCTGGTTGTTCTTTGTAGCTTCATATTTAGGTCTGTGGCACATAAGGTGTTCTGATTGCAGCTGGGCTCAGGTGGAAAACAGCGGTGGTGGTCCCAAAGAGCTTTATCTTGCCTAAGCAAGTGGTGTGTAAAAAAAGCAGGCTATGAAAAGCATAACTTGAGTCACAAACCAAACCCGTTCTGTATATTTCCATGTAAAGGGCACCAATCATAATTAAATCATTCACTAAGTAAATACACTATGTGAAAGTTCAAGAAATCCAATTTTTAAAACATAATGTAACACGTTTTTGGGCTATGTACACCAACGGGGTTAATCACCAGCTAGAATACTAGAGCATGGGTTACACTGGATGGACTCTAACACTTAAGGCAGGGCCTTCACAAAGTGGAAAAAATGAAGGTGCGGTGTAGCGCAACTACAACTCCCACATGCTACTGTGCTTTAAAGGAGAAGTAAACCCCTTATTAAAAGACTGAAAAAGAATATGGCACCCCCTTGAACTACAATGCCGTGAATCTGCACCAAGGGGTAAGTAAAAAGTTAGGGGCATTTGCCCGGGGTAGCAGCTAGGCCGTGGGGGGATAGGAGGGAGGGGGGTCTATGTAGGGTAAGGGGGTAGGGTTTTTTTTAATAAGGACTTTACTTCTCCTTTAACTAATAAAGAAATGGGCGCCAGGAGGTTCTTGCAGTCAAACAGAACAAACTTTTATTTGACAGAGACAAATGATCCACAGGTTACTTACATCAGTAAAGAGGCATTTTCAGAATATATAGGCACACAGCTCAAACAGTATATCAGAGGTAGATGCAGGTGCATTCCCAAGGATTTAGTCAATGCAGTACAACTTCCCTCCAGGCAGAAATACCTCACACGTGGTCTGGATCTCACCCAGTGAAGTGGTCAGGGAAGAGAACCTACAGCCTGGCAGCCTATCCACTGTGTCCCTTCACTGTAGGCAAATCTTACAGCCTGGGAAGCTGCTCCCTGCTACACCTCCTTGATGGAGCACAAAGCTGCTCATCCTATCTTCCCTCACTGTCTTACTCTCCTAGGGATTACTATAACATTATATTCCTGCCACTCACTAGCCTCATTCACAGGGTCCCTGCTCCCTGACATCCACACTAGAGGTTCAGGTCCCTCAAGGGCAAACAGGCTTTACTGGGCCTTGTTGTACCCAGGAAACAAGTTCTCTGGAAACATCCAGCTGGGTCAGCAACCAGAATCCAAAGAGAAAGATCCACCCCTTCTCACTCACTATACCAAAGTGTGACTGGATGTGGTCACAGCGCCTCCTGCCAATAACTGGGATATGTAAATTACAACTAGCTACGTGGGCATCTGCCCAGCAACTAGGGAGATCAGGAAATGTATGGATTTAAAGCCATAGGGGCACATTAACCCTATGGGTCCCTACATTTAGAATTGTTTGGATAATGTAAATCATCAGCTCACTATACCTTCTGCAAAATATCCCCTATCTCCACTGCAGTTCTAGCTGAGGCAGGTATCTTGGATTGCACTCATGAAAATACTATTCCCTATGTCTTGTGTTAAAGCAATACTGCAAGGTACAGTACATTGGGTCTGTCCTCCGTTTGTATGCACTACCTTTGGTTATTTAACCTATTGTGTTCATGTCCAAACTTTTGGTGTTGCTTTAACACAAGACATAGGGAATAGGCCATACCTACTTAGGTGCCTCTGAGAGGACAAAGCGTCAGTTTAGTCTCCTTGCACACCATTTTGGAATTAACACTTGTGCGATACTTCAGGGTCCAGCATACAAGGTGTTGGTTTGTCCGTTGTTTTTCCCACAATAGGAGCTACCTAATTTCTTTTACTATAGACACCCTCCTGCTCCTCAACTCAGAGGGCATATAGGCTGATGTAATGATCTAGGTGGGACCAGTATTTTCATTACTCAGATATACTGCAATCCTTACAACTGTGATACCAGATTGGGATACATCATATTTTTAAGTGTTTTTATATTTCATTAAATCCCTCTTTTGATTTTAAATGAACTATTAAATGTTATGTTTTATTGAGTGATTCCTTCTTCTACGGACTAGTGGAATGCACACTGTTACTTACGTAATTAGCACACCTTACACTATTGTACTTTATTAACTCTTTATTGTTTATCACAAGAAATAATAATGACAACACATCAAAGTGTGGACACAATACATTTATTTTGGATGAATTTATTTGCACTCATCAAAAACATTCTTTAAGGCATTAATTAATCCTTTCATGGTTTCCAAGTTACACACACAATCTAATTATATTATTAATAAGGCTGTGTGACCTCGTTAGCTCTTCTTTGCAGTTCCTTTCTTTTTGGTACAAATTCATATTCTGGGTAGAATACTCAGGGCAGTTCTATAATCTGAGCATGCTCACAAACTCATTTGCATGTTGGTGTCACAGTGTGGACTCCCTCAGCGAAAGAACCCATTTGACAAAGTAAGGGATTTTTTAAAAACTGCTGTTTTTTTTTTAAAAAAAAAAACTGCATATGTAGTTTGATTAAACGTGTTTAGGTTGTACTGTCAGATTGTTAATATGTGTTTGATTTTGGCTAGGTGCCCTTAAACATATGAGTGTGAGCTACCATCATTGCCAATGCATAGACATTATTCAAAGACCTTGCTAAAACATAAAACTAAAACATCACGTTCCAGTGGTTAACATTGGTGCTACACAAACACACACACACATGTATATATGTATATATATATATATATATATATATAATATATATATATATATATATATATATATATAATAGTATTTAAAACACATATAGCTGCAGACAATAGGTGATGAAAAGAGTTGGCTATGGTCATGTAAAAAAGTAAGTACACCTTCATGGTTACAGGGACTAAATCTGCCTGTATGTCTTTAAACGGGTTTATTTAAGTAGTTCAAGGTATAGAATTTTATAGAATTATTTTTTAAATACCCTGCTGTTGAACACTTCCCCCTACATCCAGCAGCAAACCTAAGGAGAACTACCACTCTCCTGTACAATTGGCACAAGAGCAATTGGGAAGAAAAATGGGGGGAGGCAATAAAGATATGCCTAGGGATTTGCCAGATTTAAATTTGCATCTGGGAGAGCCCTATATTTACACCTGATTAAAACAGGTGCAAGCTACAGGGTATCTTTGTGTCTTTGAATGTTCAGTGTAAAAATACACCCATTGCAGGCATAATGTTGCCATCTGGCTTGTATTTTACCAACCTGGCCAGTAAAAATGATGCAAAGTTTCTGAGCCACTGAGCTGGATATTTGATCTTCATTCAGGTTATATATAAAGTGAAGTAACTGAACAAGAAAAAAGAAAGAACAATTGAGTTTGCAATCATTTAATCAACACATAATTGACAGATAGTTCCCTACCTTCCTTGGCAAAAGTAAATTCACACTTGGTTCTTATACCTGGTATTGCCTAAAACAGGTGTTTCTTATAACTGTCTATCAGCCTCTGACATCGGCAACCGTTGTACCCTGGGCATGTGCCTCTTCTGCCTATCCCTAGTTCCAATCCTGTTACAAAAGTAAAAATTGGGTTGTATATATTTACGCTTTTACATGACTGAATAACCTACTACTCCCATTTACAAATCTGGGTCAAAGTGTACAAAGTACTATGTTTTTACTCACAATACACCATTTTCCCCAAATAGTGCCAGATGTTTGCATCAAAGTATGAAGTGTTACACTTGATGAAGAATGGCATGCTTCAAAGGGTGTGAAGAAATGCCTCGGTCACCTCTTACTTGTCATTTAAAATGCACTCACACTAGCTTCTGTAAATGCAAGGGACATCAGATAAGACATTTGAGAATTGGGACAAAAAGATGTTGATTGACATTTTATCATATACACTTATTCTTTTATGTTTGTATTCAATATATATATATATATATATATATATATATATATATATATATATATATATATATATATATATATATATATATATATATATACACATACAATAGTAGGGTATGCCCCAGCACTCTCTTCAGCGTGTCAGTGGAAATCTCGGTGCTCGCTCCCTAGGGGATGCCGTCTCATCCCCTCGTATTATACACCATAGGAATGAATGAAGCAGCACTCGATTAATGCAAAAAGTGTATTAAAATTCAGTACATCACAAAGCGACGTTTCGGACAAACTATGTGCCCTTTCTCAAGCCAAATGAACTTCACGTAGGCACATAGTTTGTCTGAAACGTCGCTTTGTGATGTACTGAATTTTAATACACTTTTTGCATTAATCGAGTGCTGCTTCATTTATTCCTATGGTGTATATATATATATATATATATATATATATATATATATATATATATATATATATATATACACATATACAGTATATTGAATACAAACATGATCAGTGTATATGATAAAATGTGAATTAGGCCTATGATATACAAAAAGAATAATAGCTGCTGCCTGAAGATTTTTTAGAAAGTGGTCTTATTGTTTCTTGCTTATAATACAAAATCCTTTCCAAATACAGTAAAACAGCAGAATCCATGTTTTGAAGCCTTATTAGTATTATTGCTTAGAGAGTACTAAACTACTGATAAATTGTGCAAAAGCAGTTTTAGGTTAATATAAAAGATATCCTTTATATGGGCTGTTTTTGCTGAGCTTAACATTTTTATTTTGCACTGGTAACTGAACATACTGCTGTATTTTATGGTAACTTCGCAACAGCAAAGGCCAGAAGAAGAATGCAGTTTCTTATGCCAATGGCAATGGAGCACTTTAAAATAAAGTGTCTGATGTACATGGAATGACAGTCAGACCTTTGCTTTAAAAAAAAAGTGAGAGGTGGAGTGTTTTTCCACTGCTGCTTTCCACTGGATGGCAGTGGTGGTTAAAATGGTTGTTTGCCATCGGCAAATCGTCTTATGGTGCCTTATAAAGTAAAATGTGCAATTACAGAAAAAGTCACTTTATTAGTGTTTCAAAATACTTGTAGCTAGTGATGGGCAAACTGCTATATACCCTAATGTACAGTTTTAAAAACCCACAGACTTCAATGCATTTTGCAAATTGTGTGCATTTGTGAATTTTCGGCAAAACAGGACAGATTCGGCCATCACTACTTGTAACTTGTATAATTGTCACATTTTGCCTTGGGATATTGCCATAAATCTAAACTAACTTTATTGAGTATGTTAAAGTGCTAGTGCACATTTAGGGGGTTATTTATTTAGCTTCTGAATTTTTCTAGTCAAACTTTTAAAGGGGAAAATACAGCTTTTTCTGAGGAAAAACACTGGCTCTTTTCGGGATATCGGGAAGTCCAATGGTGTTAAAACTCAGACTTGCAGAGAACATGTAAAAGTCAATGGCAGATGCCAATTGGAAGATTTTCTGAGTTGGGCTGGGTTTTCCGAAAAAATCTTAGCTTTTGGGCCATTTTACAAAAAAGTCGTAGCTTTTTTTATTGTGACTTTTCCCGCACAAAAAAAAAATGTTAACATTTATTGATAAGTAGGGGAAAAATCCTTGTGGATTTGGTCGGAATAGTTTTCAGAAAATAATGAGAACTATTTGGATTTTGATAAATACCCCCCCCATAATGTAACTTTTAAAAATATATTCATTGACAAAGATATTCATTGACAGTTAGACCCAATATATCTTATAGGGGAGCTCCTTTTGCCTAGAAGATGCATTAGAGTTCACTAAAATCACCAGAAACCACAAACCGTGTCTCTCTACATGCAGGATTTGTGCAAAAGGCAGTTATTTTGTTTGCTGGAATCAGTTATTTGAGTGAGCTCTAATTCATCTGCTAGGAAAGGGAGCCACCCTACAAGATATATTGGATCTAACTGTCAATGACTATCTGACACCCAACTCCTGCATGAAGACAGAATGAAGAGAAACAGATGCTGAGAGAGGGATAATGAAGATACGTTTGATTATTTCATAAACTAAGCAGAATATTTAATTGATTGTATATAGAAAGTTTTATTTCAGTAAGATGAAGCTTATATTATATTTTCATTTTCGATAATTCCCTTTTAACCTAAGTTCTGAAACTTTTTAAAGCTTATACAAAGAAAGCAATCACAGCAGCCAGATTTTAAGTCTATGGTCACACAACACGGATTCTCTGCTGACCAAGAATCTGTTAACCACTGCTCCTCTTCTACTGCACTGCACAGGCAATACAGAAGAAGAGGATCTGCAGGGGTAATTATAACAAGTGCAGGCAGCACAGCAGAAAAGGAGCAGCAGATTATTGGCCTGTGTTTCTCCACAGGCCCAAATCAGTGTCATGTGGCCTTAGCCTTATACAGAGGCCACACAAGATAGACCCAGGGCCACCAGCTGGACAGCATTGTTCTAATGGTAGTCACTGATGCTGGCAGCCAAAAATCCTATTGCTCTGTGAAGCTACAATTGTATTGCAAACTACAAACATCACAGTGTACATTATATTAAATGGTAACTTAAAAAGGAACTACACCTTTAATGTGAGCACTAATCACAACCTGAGGCTCTTTGGGACACTGGTTATCGTTTTGTTGTTCAAACAGAATCCACAATGTGAGGTAACAACAATCTCTTCTTTCACTTATTAACTGACAGTGTAAACAGAAACATGGCATTTGTTAATGTTTACACACAGCTTTATTTTCAGTAAATATCAGAATGTGCTCAAGGCAACCGGGATTGTCAAGGAAGTCATCCCCTTGTAGAGGCCAAGAGTGGCAGGCAATTGCATATTTTATATATTATTTCACCTATGTTGAATTGAAGTGTTTTTAAAAATAAGGGCAATTCAGAGGAGTAAGAACATCATCATCAGGTGTACCTTTGGGGGGCAAATGAATCCCCAACGTTGGTTCTAGGACTAGAAGGGGGAACATGAGCCCCCCCCCAGGCCACAGCTGGAGCTAGGTGAGCTCTGGTCATAGAATGGGACTTCTGCTTCTTAGTTCCCAGTATTCTGTCATTGTGAATAGGGTTCTCACCCAGCTGGTATTTGACTTGCTTAGCCATCAAATCGCCAGTTAAGGACACTATTACAAGTTTACCCGCAAGGAACCTGATGGTAAATTTGTAAAACCCGATAAATGCCCCCCTGGCCTACCCCTCACCCAGTGGCGGATTAAAGGAGAAGGAAAGGTAAATTTCATACACTACCTCCCTCTATAGTACGCACATTGTTGTCCTTAATCGCTATATTTTCTCCTCACCAATGCGCATACAAAAGCAGAAAATGATGGTCGATCTTCTGCTCTGCTGTAGAACTGTAGAACGCAGCGGCCATCTTGCTAAATGATTTGAGACAGCAATGCGCATGCGCGAAAAAACTTCCCCTGAGCGCGTCACATGACGTAGCAGCGTTCATTAGCAATAGCGGCACGAGCGCGCCATCTGGGGAGAAAGGCTGCGCCTCTGACATGCGCATTAAACTATAATTGATCCCAACGTGCCTCAAGGCTGCCTCGGGCAGCAGGGAGGAAGCTGCATTGAAAATTAGTGACGTCACCCGAGTCCACTGCTAGATTCTCTGCAAAGCGCTGTTCCTTCTTCTAGACACCACGGAGAAAGCATTAATTAAGCTTTGTAAGTTATGAATGCACCAGTCTTATTATAGAAATCTACTTAAGTTTAACCTTTCCTTCTCCTTTAATACCACTTTCCACAGGGGCCTACCCCCACCCCGCGACATCCCCGACCCCCGCTGGACCTGGTCGGGTGCAGTGCTGCCCCCCAAAAACTCCCAGTACCTGCTTTCTGGCTGTCTGGGAGAAGATTAGGTAAGGTGCATGTCATGTTTTGTCTGCCTCAGCCCTGGCGCTTGTCAATTCCCCCGAATTTGCTTGCAAAATTTTTTAAACTAGATATAAACAAATTGAAAAGCCCCATGGGCCCCTCAGCACTGTGGGCCCCAAGGCTATAGCCTAGCTTAAGCTAGGCATTAATCCGCCCCTGCCCTCACCCCTTATAAAAAGAGGACACCTGCCTCTACCTTATGCATTTCCCCAAACAGCACGCCCCATTTCCTAGCGCCATCCACCTATTTCCATACCCAGTGACATCATCACCATGCGTACCCAACCCCAAGGCCGGTATTACCAGAAAAAAGTGGCTACCCTAATTGTGAGAGAGCCATTTTTTATTTTTTAGAGTAGAACTTGTCAGCAGACATTCTTTGAGGGCAAAGAGCTATGCCTGTATGGGACAGATGGGCATGTGAGTTTCAGGCAAAAAAACAAATGTCCCCTAGCGTCGCACTTTGAGAACAGATCCCTCTCCCTTGTTATATTGAGCCCTATGGAGTTTTAAAAAATACATTGATACAGAGAACATACACAGACAGTGCTATTAGCATTTTAAATTATTACCATACTGAAACATGTTTTAAGGAACTGGCACATTTATCAAAGCCTTTTCATTTTAGTGCAGGTTTGTCAGAACTGATCTGGCAATTTTTTTATTATAGCTTTAAAAAATATACTGTTTCTTCATAAATCAGCCCCATAGTGATGTACCATTATATCTTATTGGTACACATGCATAAACATCATTAAAGACTTTTTCCAATCTGAAATTTAGATGCTAGTTAATCCAAACATGTAATTTTCTATTCTGGATGCTAAGGCCTATTAATAAGAACTCAAATGCCTTGCACTTGCCAGGAGCCTACGTAATGATGACTCAACCAGTTTGTTTTTAAAAGGCTATGGAAGCACAGCAATGTTTTCCTTTGATTGTCACAGTACATAAGATTGCGGCACAGAAACCCATGTATATCATTGTTCCCTGATCACCCAGGCAAACTTCTGTATGCTATTCTATTTGAAGTCTTCAGCCCCTTTATTTCCTGTAGGTTGCTATACACTGGAAAATGATTCCATACTAATTTATTTCCATCCTAGAGCTCAGAAACACAGCCATGAAATAAGCCATGGCATTTCAAGTGCACAAAGGCCATACTGCTCCACAGATGCCAAATGTATTTTCCATAATATCCAGATTTATAGTCCAGGCCTCAATAAACAGCATATACTAGATAGTTCTATGAAGATCGCATCAGCAGAGGAAAACAATACACCTCCATTTTTTTAACTGCAAAGGTCCTTTTAACTGATCTGTGATTTTGCATTTGCCTATAGCTGATCCATATCTATGTAGAATTGATGTCTGTGTTTTTGACAAGAAGTAAATAGTCACATGAAATTCTGAAATACACTAATACATGTCATAGCAAAAAAAAAAGTAATTTGTTTAAATAATAAAAGTTTGTTTCTGTTCCATGCTTCTTTTATTTTGACAACAAAATCCCTTTACAATGAATTGGCATTACTTTCTGCATTGTGGGCTATCTGAGTAATCTATATAACATTGTGTGATCTGCACAAACACCCTAGTGTTTGACAAAACAATGAAAAAAAAAAGAAAAGCAAATGACACTGAATATTTGGGATGATTGTCACTTTGGGGCAGATTTATTAAGGGTTGAATTGAAAATTTGAATTGAGAATTATCCAAACTCGATTCAAATTTAAATTCAAATTGTGAGATTTAACAAACTGTGGCCATTTAAAAGTTCAAATTCGACTATTTGCCACCTAAAACCTGCCAAGTTCATGTATAAGTCAATGGGAGAGGTCCAGGGACCAATTTAGATATTTTACTAGCATTTGAGTTTTTTTCGGAGAAAAAACTTGTAATTCAATTCAAATTCCATAAGAGTTTTCGAGTCGGTAAAATTTGTGCGAGGTTTAGATATTCGATTTTTTTCTTAAATAACCCCAAAATCGAATTTCGAGTATATTCGAATTTCGAGTTAAAAAAAACTCACATGAATTCGAAATTCAACCTTTGATAAATGTGCCTTTTTGTGTATAAATACACATAGCAAATGTCTACCCCTATTACAAAATGTAATCATATTAAAAGTCACTGAAGAGTTTTGTGACCATATAGGGGGAACAAAGACACAAGCCCAGTGGTTTTATTTGGAACTCTGTAGTGTTCTCTAATATCTATATATTTAGAACCTTGATCCTATCCTAGTATAACTAGGAAGCAACAGTAGTAACTATCAAGAGGAAAATGTCCAGGCATCAAGTCCATAGGGGAAAACAATCTTGTGGTCAATAATAGCATATAAGGGTCCGGGCATGGAGCAGAAAAATCAAACTTAGCATTCAGAATCAACAGGGTAGTGAGAAGTGGTATTGTGTGTTTATGAGGGATGGCATGTGCATTACAGCAATTATACCCTATCACACTGATATACTCATACAATTTCTATGAAGCCAAGGGAACAGGGAATTGTAAAGGAATTTCCAAATCAATTATTGACAGCACCAATCAGTTTTTTCTTTTCTTAAAATGCCTTTATTGGGACATGGGCTCTGAACTGTTTGGGGTCAGAGCCCATGTCCCAATAAAGGCATTTTAAGAAAAGAAACAACTGATTGGTGCTGTCAATAATTCCTGTAGACTGACATAGAAATATACAGCTTAGTTCAGGGTAAGTTAGGTACAGAGTTTATAGATAATAGATTCCACGCTTGTATTTATTAAAACCATCTGAAGTGCATACAAAGTAGTACAGATATAGGATCTATTGTCCAGAATGCTTGGGATTTAGGGTATTCTGGATAATTGGTCGTTCTATAATCTGGATCACCATACCTTAAGTCTGCAAAAAATCATTTAAAAGTTAAAGAAACCAATGTAATTGTTTTGCCAGCATTATTGATTCATGCAGCTTAGTTTCCATGAAGTACGAGGTGCTGTTTTATTATTACAGAGAAAAGGTAAAAAAATCTTTCAGTATTAGCTTATGATTCTCAAAATAAAACCAACTTGGTGCAATATCTTCCCCAGAGTAGTCTCATACTCATGTTTTCATGTAGGTTAGACTATTGTATTCACCCCTATTATATTCTTCCCTATTTCCCAAGAATGCATTTCATAATAACTACTTTTTTAGGCCTACAGAATGACTGTAATTTAGTACTGTGCTGTCACAGAAACTTCACTGATTATTTTCTCTTTGTGCCATCTTTCCCAGTTACTCATTATAACCAAGTGGATCAAGTGCAATCCCATGGGAATGTGAGCTATATACATTTCCAGAAAATAGTTGGCTTCATCAGGGTGGATACCCAGTAGACCTGCTTATTGGATAGTGCTGTGAACCTGTGCATACAATTGAATACTATTTGCCAAGATGGGTATGTGTAGTATGGGATATGTGTAGTTTGAGCCCAATGCCCTCCAGCATTGAGGAGTTTGCATCAATACCCACAGCAACTTCCCATCTTTTGATCTTTTTAGAAGTTCATTAAACATTAGCAGAAAGTCAGTCTAAAGGTGGTCATATACAGGCTGCTGATTCTGCTCATTCAGCCTAAGTTGGCTTCTTATCTACCCATGTATGGGGCCCTCCGACAGGCCTGCTTGGCCAATATCTGGCCAAAAATTGTCCCAATGTCAACTGGGCAAGTTTAAAAATCCAATTGGTGTGCAGTGGCTTGTTAAAGGGGTTGTTCACCTTCAAACACTTTTTTTTCAGTTCAGTTGGTTTCGCATTGTTCACAAGAAATAAAGACTTTTTTCCAATTACTTTCTATTTATGACATTTTTATTAATCTTGAAGTGAAAAGTTTCACTTTTCATTTTCTATGGGCAGAGACACATGGTCAGATTAGACAAATCTCCTCTTTTTCAGGGCGACTAATCTCCCTGAACTGCCTTCCCATTGGCAAGAATTAAAATAACCGGCAGGATGGCACTCAGAGAGCTTCCTTTTCTGAAGTCGCCCGAAGTTTCCTCGTGAGGCAACTTCTGGGGACTTCGGAAATGGAACCGCTCCGAGTGCCATCCCGATTTACATTCTAGCCGGCAGGGGAAGGCAGTTCGGAGAGATTAGTCGCCCGAAGAAGAGGAGATTTGTTGCCGGGCGACTAATCTCCCTGAATCTAAGAAGCGGTGGGGGGGTCGCTGACTCTTTAACTTTTCTAAATTGAGAAAAGCTGTTACAATTGATAAAATAGTTGCTAATATTCCACAGATACTGCTGAGAAATGTATCAACTAATTGTATCAACTAAGGGTAGGGGCACACGGCGCGATTTCGCCGCGATTCTGCGCTAAGCGAGTTGTCGCTGCGTTTTTTAAGCCGAAATAGCTTTGCTAACTTTGGCGCTGGAGTCAATGCAAATCGCGGCGAAATCGCTGCGCTAATTCACACGCGGCGATTCGTTTTCTATTGTCGTCCGAAGTTGCCTCGCTGGGCGTTTCCGGGCGACAGTAGAAAAAGAATCGCCGCGTGTGAATTAGCGCAGCGATTTCGCCGCGATTTGCATTGACGCCAGCGCCAAAGTTAGCAAAGCTATTTCGGCTTAAAAAACGCAGCGACAACTCGCCCAGCGCAGAATCGCGGCGAAATCGCGCCGTGTGCCCCTAGCCTAAATGTAGGCAATTGTAACAGCTTAGAATGCTCCTGGATCACTGAGCTGCCAGACTGAAACTTTAAAACTTAAATTTTGTGAAAAAAGCAATTGAAAAAAAGTCGTTGTTAATGGCAAACAATCTGAAAATGACTGAACTGAAAAAAAGTGTTTGGATGGTGAACCTTTTAATGTTGTCCTCGCCCCGACGGCCTGTAGCGTTTTTATGATTCAGTCGCGTCATATCACTCACCTCAAGGTGGACATGTTGCAGCAAGATCCACTCGTTGGACGATTTCACCAGATGAGCACATCTTTCCATGGATGGTCAGTTTAAATATTTCATTAAAGCCGATACTACAGAGCTGATTACTAGTCACTTCTAATACAGAATGTACTGGGTCAGTGTTTCCATGTAAAGCCTTGTATCATGAATTTTGTATTGTATACAGTATATCTTGCATATTTGGAATATATCCCTAAGCTCAAGTAACCGGCAGCAGCGATTGGTAGAGAAGCCCTAAACATATGTTGTAACATTTCTTCTATGTTGAGTTTTACTTACTTTTTATATTAAACACCACCTTGGAATGTGGTTATAAAACGACTTAGCCTGAGACACTGTACCCTTTTATGGTCATGAAATTTAAGTGACTTCTATTTTCTTATATTATACAGAAAGGGTTACATTAGAAAACAGACAGTAGAACTCTAAACAGTTCAGAACAATTAGTTCAGTTTGTGATGATTAAAAGATATCTGTTGACAAACTAGTTGTGTGATTTTAGATTCAGATATTCTCCCTGGTGACAGTTCTTAAAATAATATTTATTGACACAATTCTGAGGTACTAACAGTTCTATTCATTTTAATACCATCCCCAAATAGTAAATTAGTTACAAATGCTATCCAAGTGTTTCTTTTTATACTTCTTTTAATGTGAAAGTTGTTCCACATATGCCTTTAGTAAGCTGTGTTTAATTTGCTCTTTGTTTTTAAATTGCTTTGTGGGAAAGGGACGAAGGGAAAAAACATTAACCACAGTCATGTGTTCATTCTTTCTGCATTGGACAGTTATGTTAAAGTCACTATGTATTTACAAAACATGTTTGTACTATGCGGTTTATAAGAATTGTGATATTTGGAAACATTTGTGACATGAGCTTATTCAGTTCCGCTAATGTAGAAAAAGTCTCCACAGATTTAAAGGAAACTATAATACTCTGAACCATTTCCCAACATCCCTTAGATTAACAGTGTAATGCAACCCCTATCTCACCTGGTACTATTATGAATTGATGGATTCTGGGATATTAAAGGAGAAGGAAAATCACAGGGGGTTGTGATTATAATCACTTACCTGCCAAGTGCTTCTGTTAGCAGAAAATGGCACCGGAATGCGCCGAACCCAGTATTCGGTTCGGGATTCGGCCTTTTTCAGCAGCAGAACCGAATCCTAATTTGCATGCAAATTAGGGGCAGGGGCAGGAAATCACGTGACTTTTTGTAACAAAACAAGGAAGTAAAAAATTTTTTCCCCTTCCCACCCATAATTTGCATATGCAAATTAGGTTTGGATATGCAGATGCAAATTAGGATTTGGTTCGGGGGTTCGGACGAATCCAAAATAGTGGATTCGGTTCATCCCTAGTTTTCAGCAAGCACCATGGAGTGAACCTCATTTTTTTTGCTCTAGGGCCAAATACGGTTGCCACCTGGCCGGTATTTTACCAGATTCTGAGATTTATGCAGTGTGATCAGGTGATTTTTCTATTATTTATGTACATTGCTTCCCTACAACGGTTCCTCTTATATGTTGACAAAGGGTTATACATGCCCTTCATGTAAGCATGGAGGATACATGAGCAAATACTACTAGTGCATATGTGATTGTGTAGGTGTCGTGCATGGGGCATATTTCCAGTCTGATAATGCCATGCGTAGGAGCAGTGCTTGCGTATGGAGCTCTATCTGCTTTGGCAGTGCAGCATCTGCCGTGTGATCGGAGCTCTTGCTTTCTCTGTGAATATTTTAACACTGAGAATACTGCTATTTCCATGACAACCGGGAAAGCTCAGTCAGATGGATTCCAAGAGAATGGAGAGGGCAGATGGAAAAGGACCCTTCTCTACTTCTTGTAGACTGAGTACACAGCCTTGAGCTTCAAAGATCAGCACAAGATGGGAAGGGAGGGGGAGCAGCTGGACATCAGACCAGATTTTCCACTGCAAATTAAAAATATATTTTCAGATACTCAAAAATGAAAGGGCTAGGAGTTTGTACATCTGAAGTATATAGAAATAAGCAAGCATTTACACCATGTTAGATGACTTTAGCTTAAAATAAGGCAACACATTCAAATGGAGAGTAGGAAAATACAAAATCTTAAATACCACTCCTTTGCCCTCACAAAAGGTGACTACAAAATCAGACGAGTCACTGATTAACTGAGTACTTTACTAGGCACAGAAAAATGTGGCTTCTGGTAGCTAATGGCATGAGGGGGGTTTTGCCAGTTTATGCCAGCAAAAAGCAGCTATTAAAAAGGCCTGTCCATCTGTCAGCACTTATAATAATAATCAATACAAAGTGCCCTGTCTGAAGCAGCGGTGACTGGTGGACCTCTGCATTTTTGCACAGAGGATTGCCTGTCACTGCTCCAAATAGGGCTTTTTACACATATAATATAAGAGGGGACTGATGAATATAGAATAATGCAAGTAGCTACTGTAAGAATTAAGCACCTCTGCTGTTCTCTTCTTTGGCTCCTCATACTTCTCCTTCCAAAGAGTCGACTGAGATGAGCCTTTCTGCTACACTTTGCTGCTCTCATTAAATAAACTAATAAATAAGGTAACAGGCACAAATTAAACCTGGACGGAAGAAACATATATGCTTTTAGCATTAATAAAATGTAGGATTCAATCCCAATATGGCTAGAATGATTTTTCCCTCTGAAGAAGATGAGTTCATTGTGGTGGTGCTGGATGGAGTTTTATGAGGGCAACCAAGAAAAGAACGGAAATGTGGATCCTTAGGGACAGGGGTGGTAAAATAGAGCTTTAATAAGAATGTTGATGCTGATCTGACCAAGCAAACCAGCTTCAATCTGCATGATAAGGGTCTTGAAAGAATGGTTTCTGAATATGAGAAAGGAGAAATAGGATCATAAAAAGTGTTAACCATTAATATTACTTGACAAGTCACTCGTTTCTGTCCTGTATATGAAACATTTGTATTTGCTATCAATTTCCTGTGTTCATCCAAATTTTATCTGTTGTCTAAACAAAGCCAGTGGCGCATTAATGCCATACACATACCTATAATATAATATAAAATAACATTTTGTACAATTATCAGTGTGTTGAGGCCTATTGATCCCCTTGTACTATGGTAACAGGTTTGCATATTGGGCAGATTAAAATTTTTCATCTGTCCATCCACCATGTTGGCCAGTTTGTGGTACATCGGCAGATTAGGAAGGTCCTTCACCTGAACAATAGGGCAGAGCCAGCCATACCATGTATTACCCCCTCATATGCCTTCAGTCTGCACGACTCATGGGCTAACTGGGTGGAAAGAGTACCTAGTTGACCCATGTATGACTATCAATAGGCTCATGACACAAAGTATTTGTTCCTCAGAACTTTTGGATTCAACCCAAATTCTTGGGACTATGACACATAAAATGTTGCCCTCCTGCAGCAGACAAAATGCCCCTCTTTTCCGCTTGCATGTTTTGGTGCTGAGATCCAACAGAGATTTTTTTATTCTGTATGTTCAAGACCAGTGAGCAAGCATGGATGTACTTATTCTTCAGGGGACCGTAGCTCAAAAATGTGTTGTTGACGTTTTTAAACGACGATTGTCTTACATAGTGCACCCACACTTGCAGGAAAAAGCCATAAAAGTAAATGCTGGCCACTGTTAATAAAGCTACTAATAAAGCTGTGGGAACATAATGCTCAAACCCACCCATGTGCCATTGTCATAATAATGAGTCAATCTGTGGGTCAGCAATACCATATACCCTATGACTAAGTTTCTTATGGACACGAAACAAGTAAGGCTGGAGATGATTGTTCGAATAAAGATTTTTTCTACTTTTTAAACCGTTTTTTTGGACTGATCTATATGTGGCTTTCCAGAGTGCCCTAAACCTTCTCTATATTTTATATGGATTGTCCGCTCCCCTGAGCTGAGGGCCTGAGGCAGGAGCACAAGTGGATGTTTCTATGCTTAGATTTATATCTTATATCAGCTATACCATAGTCTGCCAACAAAATCATAGAATATTTTACAACTGCCCTGCTTCATCACTTCAGTACTATATAAAAACATCACTTGAGTAAAACCCTGATTCAAACAAAAGTGAGGTTCCAGCTGATACCAGGCATGAGTCAGCAATACAACTGATTCTGCTTGGAATTTGTTGGAAAAAGGTTTAATTTTTGTTATCGTCATATGAAATAGTTTTTTGATACTTTCTTTAGTCATAATACACTCTGCCGCTCAGTGGTATAAGTTTGGGGGCCAGGTCCCCTGAAATATTTTTTTTTCCTGGGACCCGGGTGAATTCACAGGTCATCCATGATGTGAAAAAAATCCTACAGAGGAAGAAGACACTGGTTCACAGTGGGTGCAGGCCTGCTTCCTCTGCAGGGGACTGGAGTAATGGGGGCCCACCGGGACTGCCACATGAAGGCCCCTCCAGGCAGTCCCTTTGCGCGATTCGGTGAATGCCAGTTCGGGCGCGAATGCTGGTGTGGTGTGCACATGAACGAACGCTGGTGCAGCGTGTGCCTGCGCGAACGCCGTTGCACTGTGTGGAGTCGTACGTTTTCATAAGGGGAAGCCCAATTAGAGGAGTATGGCTGGGCTGGCGGGGGCCCATGAGGGCCGGGGCCCAACAGATTTTTTCCTGGTGTCCCGGCGGCCCAGTCCGACACTGTTCCTCTGTAGTAAGGTTACTGCTTCTATTTGTTTCTCCTTTCTCCTATGGCATAATTAATTGTGATCTTTGCCAGTATTCTGTCAGTGGCATAATTTGACTGAACCAGAAACTCGCCTTTGCCTTCCCATATGACTATATGCTTGCTTGTTTGTAGTGGGAGACAAAGTATAAGGCCGTAACTTCACGTGTTGAGTAGTTTGTGTTCAATATTTAATGATTTGTGAGCTTCTGGATTCCACAGTAATCAAATCCCCGGTGCCAGTGTCATAACTACCAGGCGTGTTGGGCGATTGCATTTGGATCCTTACCTCTTCTGGGCCTGCTGAAGTAGCAGAACTGAAGGGAATTTCTTGTACAACAAGAGAATGTGTATCTGTGCACCTGGCCTGGCCAAGGAGAGCTACATTACTGCACTTATAAGGAATAGACTATGACAATCAATTAGTTCGCCATCCAATAACTTTGTTCCGTTCAGCTGTTTTCAGAATATTCTCCAGAAATAAAGACTTTTTTCAATTGCTTTCCATCATTTATTTTTTATAGTTTTTTCCAAAATTGAAGTTTAAAGTATAATGGTCCTGTCTGTGGGGTTGCAGTCTGGCATCTCAGTGATCCGGGAGCAGATTCTGTTATAATTTGCTACATTAGTTGATACATTTCTCAGCCATATCTTTGGCATATTGGCAACTATAGTATCAATTCTAACAGCTGCCTTGAAAGGGGAACTACACAAAAACATAACTTAAGCTTTTTGAAAAGTAAACATAATTTCAAGCAGCTTTGCAATATACATCAATTAAAAAAATATGCAGTGTTTTCATGATTGTTATTGGTTTCTGACAGTTCCCTAAGCCTAGCCCCCTGCTCTTCTGAGCTAACTGACTACTGTTACTTTGTATCAACAGCAATCTGTCCTCAGCCTGCATCCTCCAAACCCCACAATTCCCTGCACACGTGATTTCAATAAGGAATAGAACATCACAGTGCAATGCATTGTGGGCCTCTTTATCAAATTTTGGTTTGGAAGCCGGAGTTCCCCTTTAATGAAACTCAAGAGATTCTGCTCAGCAGGGCCAAAGATAAGAAATGTATCAATTTAAAACAGATTAACAGTCAGAGACCCCCCACCCCCCCAGAGCTGCTTTAGAAAAAATGAAACTTTACACTTCAATATTAGAAAAACAGTCACAAATAGAAATAGAAAGAAAGTAATTGGAAATAATTCTTTATTTCTGTTGAACGATCTAAAACTAATTGAATTGAAAAGAGCGTTTGAAGTTGAGCAACCCCTTTAAAGGATAGAGTAAATTATGCCGAGTTCTAAAACAGGTTTGTCACTGCTTCATACAAAGCTGATCAGAGGATAGATCCATCCATTTAATCTATGTGCAAGTAAGAATAAGATTACTAGAATTAGTGCGAAGCTTATTTCCCTTTAATGAGCTCATTATAACAGCTTGTCTAGTTGAGCTCTTAAAGTAGAAACTCCACCCAAAAAACATTTTGCATAGTGCAATTCCAAGCAACTTTAAAACATGCATTAGTTCAGAATTGTCAATGGTTTTATCATTTGTAAATGTAATTGCTTTTGAAAAAAAGCTTTTTTATATTCTCTGCATACCTGAAACAATGTAGCAGAAAAAAAAACACGTGGGCACTGACCATCTACAATGGATAAAGATTCAGAACCAGCCAACATAAAGGGATAAAACAAGTATTAATTTGATTGCAATTTTGCAAATATATTTACAAATATCTTTAAAACTTAAAGCAATTGTTTAATTATTGTAATAATAATAATAATAATAAATAATATGTATATTGAAAAGCTGCTTGGATTTAAAATTTCTTTCATTTGGCAAAAACTGTTTTGAATAGACATCTCCTTTAAATGAGAACTAAACCCTAAAACTGAATATGATAAAAAAAATGCCATATTTTATATAATGAATGTATTGCACCCGCCTAAAGTTTTAGGTTCTCAATAGCAGCAATGATCCAGGACTTCAAACTTGTCACTGGGAGTCACCATCTTGGAAAGTGTCTGTGACACTCACATACTCAGTGGGATCCGAGCAGCTGTTGAGAAGCTAAGCAAAAAATTGGGTTTGCCTGTGATATAAGCTGATGCTACAATGTTAGTTATTAAATGTGGATGCTAATTGCACTGGGTTCTGAGCTGACGAAGTAATTATCAGAAATAAAGGAGACATTTTGTAAGTAAAACAGGAACCAATCAGCAGCTAGGCTGAACTGAGAGGGAACTGAAGTCTGTCTTCCTTGTGTGACTACAGAGCTGTGATTGGCTATCCCCTCCTTCTGTGCTTCTAGCAGGAACCGTTAGGACACGCCTACCCCTCATTTCTATGGGGAGCTCCAATAAAGGAGCAATTTTTGAAGTCAATATTAATTTACAGCCAAAAGTAAAACAAGCACCACATAGGATTTATTATGTTCATGGATCACTGAGCTGCCAGACTGAGACACTAGAGACAGGAACATTGAACTTTTAAACTTGAATTTTGGGAAACAGTATAAAAGTGAAAAAAGTGTTTGTAAGGTAAAACTTCGGGCGACTTTGGAAAGCCGAGCAATTTACATTCTAGCTGGCAGGAAGGCAGTTCTGGGAGACTAGTCACCCGAAGAAGAAGAGATTTGTTGCAGGGCGACTAATCTCCCAAAATAGCAGTGTGTGTCTCTGCCCTTAGGGTGGTGGCAGATGGGAAGATTAATCGTCCAGCAAGAAATCTTTTTCACTGTGGGCGTCTAATCTCCCTGAAATGCATTCACGCCGGCATGAATACGAATATGAATCGCTTTGGATTTTAGAAGTCACCTGAAGTTTCCTCATGAGGCACACTTAAATATTCTTCATTAATTTTGGATACCATGTTTCTTTTTTTTCCCCTAACAACTTCTCTCTGTTTCTATAGAGCCGTATGGCAGAGAGTCTTCGCCTATTTGATTCCATTTGCAACAACAACTGGTTCATAAACACCTCTCTCATTCTTTTCCTCAACAAGAAGGACCTCCTAGCTGAGAAGATACAACGCATCCCGCTAACGATCTGCTTCCCTGATTACAAGGGTCAGAACACATATGAGGAAGGAGCTGTCTATATCCAACGTCAGTTTGAGGACTTAAACCGCAACAAGGAGACCAAGGAGATTTACTCCCACTTCACCTGTGCTACGGACACAAGCAACATTCAGTTTGTATTTGATGCAGTGACAGATGTCATTATCCAGAACAATCTAAAATACATTGGCCTGTGCTAAGTGTTCCTCTTGTGGCCCGCACAGGGAAAGTGGTATGCTTATAGCCCTGGCCATTTGTCATGGGATAGAGCAAATACAGAGGCAGAGGGCTGCACTCAGGACTTCCCCACATACTGCACTGAGAATCCAGTATAAATCCCTCACCTCTTCACCTGCACAAACTTTCCAATAATAAACAGGGGAAGGCGTTGTTAGTCTGTTTGGACGATATAAAATTCTGGTCTCTTACCAGAAAGATGCCATTTCTCTTCTCCCTGCGTCTTGTATGTGTGTGTTTATGTATGCGTCTATTTGTGACTGATTGGTGTCTGGAGTGTTAATCTATGATTCCCTGTGTGTTTTTATTTTATTTTATATTCAGGGTGATTGAACTAAACCAGGAAAGAAACTGGCTGTTAGCTAGCTCATTTTTGTTGACCGGGGATGGCAAATACTTTTAAGCCAACATGAACAAACAAGAAAAAGGATTGTTCCATTCACTTTTGGCATTTCTGTACGTGCCATAAGTATAAATTATACAGGGTTCGTGTGCTTTAAATTTTGCATTGACTATGTTATGCATTTGCAACTGTGGTTGAAAATAGGAACAAATATGGTCTTGCAGGGCAAACGAAAAGCGTTTGAAGCCAGTGTCTACTTGCCAAGAGTGCCAATGTTTTACCAGTCTCCTATCATATGCAAAGCAGTGCTGTCATTAACTGTTATGCACGCTTTACACAATTGTGCAACATCATGGAAATGCCACGTCTCGAATTAAAGCAGTGTTTGATAGTTTGTCTGCCAGAGACCTATTTTTCCAATATCTGGAGTTCTAAAATTCTGCAGCAGCCCTGATAACATATGTATTGTGACTGCAAATATATGACTGCTCTTGCTTATATATATATATACACTAATTAAAACTTTCCCCTGTGGTACCCAGATAGTGGTAAAACCTGGATATAATGCAGAATCCGCCTTTTATGCCAAAATGCCCCCCCCCCCGCTAATAAAGGTGCTACCAAGCTGCAGGGTACCAACACACTAATTTATGTCTATATTTAGACAGAATCTATATATTTTTTCCTGTCCATGTTTGCAAAGAAAGGTATCACAACCAGTTTAGGAGTATGTCATATGTGGGGGTTTGTCAACATGAATTTTATCCAAAAGAGAAAAAAAAGTGCAACAATAATTAAGGGATGGATGTAAATTTAAGGATAAGTAACCCTTTAAAATAAGTGAATGTAAAATTGATGAGGGTACTATTCTAAGCACTTTTGCAATGTACATTCATAATTTTTTTTTATTCCAGTCTATTAGTGATGTGCCGTCTGGCCCAATACCCGCAGGTCGGTTGGGTTCAGGCCGACCTCGCACCCCCCTCTCCAACCTTACAAATGCCGACTTCCGGGTTGAACTTTTATAGGCGCACACCCCGCCCCTTTTGTGACATCATCGGCGGGTAGGCGTGGGTCTATAAAAGGAACGCAGAAGTCGGGTTTGAGCTGAGGGAGGGCGGGTGGGTGCAGGAAAATCTGACTCACACATCACTACAGTACAGTACTGTTAATATGAATGATTTTTATTCCAACAGTGCCACATGCCGGTCAGTTTTTGACCAGTCTGATCACCAAATAGTCATGGAAGTTTTCAGGAGAAAGAAAGAGGCTGCTCTGATGTTCTTAGGAAAGATTTAAGAAAGGTTTCTAATTGTTTCCTTAGCAGAAGAACATCAGAGCAGCCTCTTTCTTTCTCCTGAAAACTTCCTTGACTAATTGGTTGTCAGACTGGTCTGAAAATGACCAGCAGGTGGCGCTGTTGTAACAAATTTCATTCATATTAACAGTACTGGAATGTACTAGAATAAATAATGAAGGTACATTGCAAAAGTGATTAGAATAGCCACCTCATCAATGTTACATTCACTTATTTTAAAGGGTTACTTACCCTTTAAGGCACAACTACTGCTTAAAAAATAAGACTGACGTATGTTTAGGACACAGTTCTCAGTGGGAATCAATCTTTAATAGTTTTTTTTCCTGAAAAAAAAAGGAACCCTGTGGTGACAAAATGGCATGTTGATCAGCTTAGGACCAAATAATTACCAAGAACTCAGCAGACTTGTGTTGTGCAGCAAGTTTTAACTAAAACTGAACAATAATCTCATTCGTTTGCATTCTCTGATTCTGCACGCAACATTTATAAGCAGTTCCAAAAAGAATTCATGGTTTACCCGAGGGGACATGCCCCCTTCTGGCCTCTTCTGTAACAACGATTCGAATGCAATGGGTTTCTCTGTAATAGTAATGAAATAGGAGAGGTGCTGACAAACTTCAGTTGCCAATTCCTCTGATGTTTTCCATACAAAGAAAAAGCAGGACCTTTTCAAAACATTTTACAAATGTGATCAAGTATTTTGGTTTGTTAACACTGGAAAAATATAACACTGGCTATTTATTTTGCAAAAAAAAAAAAGAAAAACAGGAGGAACTTTCAGCCTCTTAAATATTTAAACTGAGACTTACTGACTTTATGGTGAGGCCTATGAGATTTTTTTATTCTTTAGACTGAAGCAGTGTACTAAACAGGGAGCAATATGAACAACCTCCCATTTTGCTTTATAAATGATAAAATTAAGGTTCTGAGTAAAGGGTAACATCAGCTAAGCCGTGAGCCTTTCATTTGCCTATTCTGTAAGGAAGCGGGGGGGGGTGGGGGATCTTTTATTTATATTCTTTCCTGGAAGAAGAGCAGCAAGTTCTGGATGCCTGAGTGAAGTCTGTGTGTAAATTAACTGAGTCAGTGTAAAGCACATCCACTTGGTATGTATTATGTACCCCTTTCCAGCTTCATGTGTAACTCTAGCCACACAGTTCCCTCCTTCAAACACAACCACCTGAAAATAAGTGTAAGATTCCTCTGCCAAGGGCTTAAACCTTCGGGCTCAGGGGTCTGCAGCACTGTGTTCCCGTTTTATGGTTCTACTCACAGTGCCTTGCAGGCTCCTTCAGCCCTGAAGCTTGATGACACTACAAATCATTTTGTAATGAAAACTCCACTGGCGAAAGGGAAATAAAGGTTCTGAATGATCTGACTTGGTGGTTTTTTTTCATCTTACTGGTGCCTAAAGGCAATGTGGGCCTCACGCTTGCAATGTGTTACTATTTCAATGCTCCATTATTTGCTGGGAAACCTACGTATAACTGTATGGTATCCAACATCTAATAACAAAACCATTTCATTTCTGTGGCAATTTAATTTCTCCCCCCTGCTTCTTTTCCTGAAGATAAGCCTTAGGCAATAATAAATGACGCAGAGAACCACAAGCAAATGTACTAAAAATTACAAGTCTGGACCTTAAAGGAGAACTAAACCCTTAATGAAAAAAACCCCTACTCCCTACCCTACATTGACCGCCTCCCTGCTCGCCCCCAGCCTAGCTGCTACCCCTGGTAAATGCCCCTAACTCTTTACTTACCCCTCTGTGCAGACGCCATCTTCCGGCACTTCAGGTCTTCTTCTTTCATTTCGGCAATTTCCGTGACTTTCGGCGCATGCTCCAACTGCGCATGTGCTGATACACCGATCTCATTCTGAAGATTACCGAAGAGAAGAAGATGGCGTCCGTGAACTCTGATGCCCTTAATCTGCACCGAGGGGTAGGTAAAGAGTTAGGGGCATTTACCCAGGGGTAGCAACTAGGCTGGGGGAGCAGGGAGGGGAGTCTATGTAGGGTTGGGGGTAGGGATTTTTGTTAATTAAGGGTCGAATTTTCCTTTAAAGGAATTGTTCAGTATAAAAATAAAAACTGGGTAAATATAAAAAAAATTTCAATTTAGTTAGTAGCCAAAAATGTAATGTATAAAGACTAGAGTGACTGGATGAATAACAGGACAGAACACTACTTACTGCTTTGCAGTTCTCTTGGTTTCCACTGATTTTCCACTGATCAGTCACTTGAGGGGGGGGCACATGGGTCATGAATCCCCTTCAAGTCACTGACTAACTCAGAGTTAGAGAGCTGAAAAGCAGGAAGTAGTGTTCTGGCTATTATCCAGTCACTCCAGCCTTTATACATTACATTTTGGCTAACTAACTATATTAGAAACATTTTTTATTTTTCAAAGCCTATTTACCCAGTTTTTATTATTAATTATTATTATTATTATTATTATTATTATTAATAATAATAAATACAATAAAACATTAGCAACATTTTTCTTAAACAAGAAAAATCGCACCAAACAGCTATTTTCCCATGAGAATTTAATAAGAACAAGGTGAGATGTTAAGCAAATATTTCACCTGGTAAAATGTCTCACAGGACAATGAAATGAAACACAGGACAACTAGGATGCTAGCATTAAATCCAGCCAGCTGTAATATGCCAAAAAATAGCCTGTCACAGAGATATACAGGGCAAGGAAGTGCATTCAATACAATGAACACAATGAGATGCAGTGCACCAGAAAAGACATCAGTTACACACAAGTTGCTGGTTTTCTTACCAACCTCAAAATCTAAAAGAAGGTGTGATATTCCATTAACCAAAGTACGTTGACCAGATGTTCTCATCTAAAATCTTTGTGATGCACCCAAATTTGTATTTTAATCAACCACTCGTCTGCCTGCCTGTTTGTGGCAAAGGGCCAAGTTAAAGGGGAAAAATTGGCCAGGGAGGGAACTACCATAGTTTCTGTAGAAAAGGTGCATACACTAAGGGGCAGATGTATTAAGGGTCGAATATCGAGGGTTAATTAATCCTCAATATTCGACTGGCAAATTAAAATTCTTCGACTTCGATATCGAAGTCGAAGGATTTTGCGCAATTCATTTGATCGAACGATCAAAGGAATAATCGTTCGATCGAACGATTAAATCCTTCGAATCGAACGATTCGAAGGATTTTAATCCATCAATCGAAGGATTATCCTTCGACCAAAAAAAGATAGCCAAGCCTATGGGGACCTTCCCCATAGGCTAACATTGACTTCGGTAGCTTTTAGGTGGCGAACTAGGGGGTCGAAGTTTTTTCTTAAAGAGACAGTACTTCGACTATCGAATGGTCGAATAGTCGAACGATTTTTAGTTCGAATCATTCGATTCGAAGTCGAAGGTCGAAGTAGTCCACCCGATGGTCGAAGTAGCCAAAAAAACACTTCGAAATTCAAAGTATTTTTTCTTCTATTCCTTCACTCGAACTTAATGAATAGGCCCCTTAATCTGAATTTCCAGAAATAAATGTGTTTTATTTTACACAATAACAAACAAGGGAAAGTTGTGCTCACCACTATTTTTTAAAACCATTAGGCGGGGGGTGCAATGAGGCTGTGACCACAATATACATATAGACAAATACAAGAGTCCTCTGCACTCAACCCATTATCAATATATTTAAGACAGAGACATTTTGTGCATACTGCTACTGAAAAATTCCTTACCCTTTAAACAAAACAGGGATTGTTTGTCCATATATTGCAATATATTTAAGCTGGCCAACTATGTCAGTCATCCCATATCTGGCCAGTCCTACGCTTAATTTTCATCTGATTCATTAAGAATTCTATTGCTTCATTATACATTTTACAAAGGGACTAAGTTTTACCTGCAACTTACTAGCTGCTTGCAAAGTAAAACTCCCAAACTTGGCTGCCCTTTTATTAGACACCAGTGGGATCACCTGACTATAGCTGGGAAGGGCGGGAGCTACAACATGGAGCTGGTCACTGCTCCTGTATAAACTATAACAAACAAGGGAAAGTTGTGCTCACCACTATTTTTTAAAACCAGTGGTGAGCAGAACTTTCCCTTGTTTGCTATAGTCAAAAAAGGGGGAGGAGCAGACAGGCACGCTCTTATAAATATAGGCTGGCAAAGTAAGTCCACAAGCAGGGAAGGCAGAAGGGAGAGCTCAGCTGGAATGTACCTGTGATCCACAAATCCAGTGTGAATGCTGGCCCAAATCCACTTGAGCTGTGGATCCCGCTGGTTTCAAGCAGGGCCACCACCAGAAATCGCTGGGCCCCATACGTCAAAATTTTCTGGGCCTCATTGGCTCCATCCATTCCAGGCCAGACCCATTGGTGGCCAGCCTCCCCCCCCGGCAAGTTAAAAAAAAAACATTAATGGCCAGCCCCTCCCCCCCACACAAAAGTTTTTTAAAACACTATTGGTGGCAGCCCCCCCCAGGAGTAAAAAAAAACAAAAAACATTGGAGATAAATATCTGGAGAGATTTCTGGAGATGTTGCCCATAGCAACCAATCAGATCTTTGCTTTTGTTTTCTAACTTATAGGTGGCTGTTTAAATCTAATTGCTGATTGGATGCCATGGGCAACATCTCCAGAAATCTCTCCAGATATTTATCTCCAATGTTAGTAAAAATGCCCCTAAGTACAGCTACATAGGGATTAGATAGGTCAAGTATGAACTTCCTCTCCAGCCTATCCAATCCCCATGCAGCTTTCCCGGGACTTAAACTTCAGTCACCATTGAAAATTCGGGAAGTTGTTACAGTAAAGATGATGCTACACGTGAGCTCTGTCCTCCCTTCCGAAGTCTGCAGCTCTCTGACGGCAGGGGATACAGCACCACCACCCCCTAAGACACAAAATCCCTAAAGCACACTGTCACTGCAAATGAAAATCACAGCTCTATGTCCAAATAATCCTATGGAAGTAAAGAAATTCTACAGCAGCCAATAAGATGTTTGCTGTAATTATTCTAACTGCATGGTTTGCTATAATGGCTACATTATGTGCTGAAACGTTGTTACGGGTTACAGGGCCAGGCACCTTATTCTGGTTTATGATTCCAAATTCTAAGGAATATAATAAAAATATAAATAATAATATTATTATTAACAGTAATTCTGCCTTTCCCCACACATTCCTTTTCTAGTCCTCCCTTTCCCTGGCCAATTGCAATCTTATTTCTTTCAGCACCCATTGCAAACAATTAGATCTGCTCAGTTGCCATCAATACTTTTTTCCTTCTGCTTCACTCATTTTGTTCCCCCTACCTCTGCCTACTCCTCCTTCTGTTTCACTTCCTTTAAACTCTTACTTTGCAAGTATTATTGTTACCATTGATTATTTTGAGAAAAATGTTTCTTGTGTCTATATGCATGCTCGTCGCATTGTACAGAAAAGACTAAGATGTGATCTCTCTGTATTAAAATGCATTCAACTATAAATTAATGTATGTGTTGTGGGTTAAAACACTCATTTTAACCTTTTGTCTGGAAAAATAGCTTGCAATGACGCAATTAACTGGGAACTACCATTTATCCTTTTCTATTTGTATGGCTTTGTTTAATACCTGTTTTCCTCTTCAATGAGTGTTCAAAGCTGCAGCAACTGAGCAGGCTATAAAAGCAAACAAATTATTCTAATTTCAGCACAATCCCACGGGTGCAATTGTATTTTGTCCAAAGATATTGTATTGAGTGATACACTGCTATGCAAGGGCCTACCATGGAAAATAAAAGGATTTAACTCGGTAAATTAAATCCATCTAAAACTCGTAACACTGTTGCCAAGAGTCAGATAGCTTGTCAAAGCAGTGGAAATAAATGGGGAACTAAAGTTAAATAAAGAAGTGCTGCACACTATGTTTTTGGGTTCTGTATTAGCCCAAGGCAACCACAGACCAACAGAAAGAAAGATTATGTGCCTCTGAAGATGCCCCTAGCAGCTCCCCGTCTTCCTTTCTGCTGATTCACTGCACTGCAGTTGTTTTATGCAATGTATTTTTAGGCCTACATTGTTTGAGGGTATAGCTTGCCTTTAAAGAGTTATTCAATGTCCTCATAAAGTGGGCTGAACACCCTTGTAAAAGATACTACCATCAGTAATGCCAAAAAAAACCTCAAACCATTTCCTCTCAAAAACTTTTTTTCTTCTTTAAAGAAAAACTAAAACTAAACTTAAGCAGTAGCTGTAACGATCAGTGCCTCGAAAGATGCCCCTGTAGCTCCTCATCTTGTTTTTTGCTGATTCACTGCACATGCTCTGTGCTGCTGTCACTTACTGAGCTTAGGGACCCACTCACAATATACTGAATATATATCATATACATTTCACAAGATAAGACTGATCAGTAAATAATTCAGAATATTGGTACATGGTAGCTCAGAAACCAGCACAATTAGCATCAGGATTTAATAATCAGCCCTTTTACGTATATGACAGGTGAACCACATTCTCTGCGTAACGAGTTGTGCTTCTCAATTCATACTGAGCATGTGCGTGTCGCAGATACTCCTAACAAAATCCAAGATGGTTTGAGAGAGGTAATATGACAGAGGCAACCATAGTGCAATTCTAGTGTTGCAGGTGTGTTTTAGGAGACCTGAAACCAACCTGGATCTGTGTACTTGCATTATCCTGAAATCCTCCCCAAATCCACCCAGTTCTCTTATAGCTGACATGCTCCCAGCTAGAATTCTCTAAAACCGAATATACTGTACTAGTAGTGGGGCAGGACAGACACTGGGAACCGGATATAACATCACTAAGAGGCCAGATGGTCAGGATATCATTGCTTTTCAAACCCTGTCTGCTTTGCAGGTATCCCATGGATACTAATCCAAGGCAGAACTCTAGTAGCACCAAAATAATTCTGATTAATTTTTTTGCGCCAGATTATACTCACCTCCCTACACTGTGAGCTCCCATAGTGTAAAACACCTCTGTTGCTCTCGGACAGTGCTGTCTTGGTCATGCAGCAAAGATTTCAGACTTTCCAAGAAACCTATGAATAAAAGACATTCCTTAGAATTAAAAGATGACTTTTTAAATTGCACAAAAGACCACAAAGAAGCAAAAACGATCAGTTGGAACTGATAACAAGCCACCATAATCCTTCTTCAATGGGAAATTTCCCATGTTAATGTATCAAAGGCAAAACATCGTAAAGATTTTTTTAAATCTGAACACTCTTTGCCAGAGGATAGCTTTCTTTCCCCCAGTAAAGTACAGTGTTGGTTGTATTCTTGCCAGTAACACATTAAAGCTGGCCATACATGGGCAACTTTAAGATGCTAAATAATCCCCTGCAGATGTTTCTGCCCTTGTATGGGGCTTCCCCTTTGGCCTATCCCATAGATATATGGTGGTCCCCTCCCAACAGCCTGCATAGGCAGTAACATAACTACCCCCCACTGCAGTTGTTTTATGCAATGTATTTTTAGGCCTACAATGTTTGAGGGTATAGCTTGCCTTTAAAGAGATATATATCTCTTATATATAGATATACATATATGGTGGTCCCCTTCCAACAGCCTGCATAGGCAGTAACATAACTACCCCCCATGCAACCCGTAAGTGGGCCCCAAGGGGGTGTGGTCCCTGGTGCAGTTGCATCTCTTGCACCTCTGGTAGTTCTGCCACTGTGCATAGGGTCTTATTATGATCCAATTATTGTGCCCAGGGGCCAAACATTGGCCCAGAATGTAGGCCAATCAGGCAAAGATACACTCATTTGGCAATGTTACCAAGCGAGCAGATATTATTATGTATTAACAGTATGCTATAAAGACCAGGTTGCATAGGCTGTGCTTTCCATTATTTCAGACCACAGGAAATATTCTTGAGTCACATTAACACCTGCTTTCCAAACTTCCATTAACACCCTGCTAAATGCAGGAATAAATGTAATAGACAATATATATACGAGCATAGCTAGCACAGATATCAAATAAAATAAGACGTTATCAATAGGGATGTAGCGAACCGCCGATAATGTGTTCGCGAACGCCGTTCGCAAACACCGGCAAAAAATGCGAACAGTTCGCGAACAGTTCGCGAACTTCGAACATCCGAAAATCGTTCGATTCGAACGATCGAAGGATTTTAATCGTTCGATCGAACGATTTTCGTTCGAATCGAACGAAAATCGTTCGATTTTAGCGACCGAATGGTCGAATGGTCGAACGATTTTGACGCGAACGCCTATTGGCGAACGTCGCGCGACGTTCGCGAACTTGCGGCGGACAAGTTCGCCGCAGAACAGTCCGCGACATCCCTAGTTATCAAATCCATATCCAATAAAGTTTCACAACAAGGAAACTGAAGAAGAATAATCAAAGAGCAAATTTACATTACAGAGCTGCAATTAAGGTTGCAAAAAAATGACCACAACCTATGGGGCAGATTCACTAACCGGCAAAAAGTCGCCAGCGACCATTTCGAACACATCGCTACACTTTGCTAGGTGAAAATTTGCTCAGACAACGCTAATTCACTGAAATGCAGAGTTTTGACGTTGGTGCCCAATGCTGGCAACTTTTCACTGGCGTTACTTTGGCAATGCGAGCAATTTAAAGCCAAGATGTGCTAGCGTTCATTTCTGCCTAGCGCAAATTCGCTAAAGGTCTTTAGTGAATTTGCGGGGTAAAGTCCATTTGCCAGAGTCAATTGTCGCCTGGCATTAGAGTATGAATGACCGCTAGCGCCTGTCTCTTTTTCTAGCGAATTGGCACCTGTGCCCATTAGTAAATCGGCGATGTCCATGCGGGTTTACCACTGCGCCCTTTAGTAAATCTGCCCCATTGCATGCACTGACACCATTCATTAAAGGTATTTGCAGAGAAACATGCTCTTGAACGTTCATGTAATTCCAGGGCTCCATCAATTGTCTCAGCAGACTTACATCTAAAGAACCATTCATAAACACAATAACATGCAAACTTAATGCATTAGATGCAATAGTGCCAAACCAGGTCCGGACTGAGAATTAAAATAGGCCCTGACATTTCAGGTACACAGAGGCCCAAACAGCTCCTACCAGCCCACTAAATACTGACTTTATATGGCATTTTATAGCAGCCCCTCTGGCATTTGCCAGAACCCACAGATTGCCAGTCCGGGCCTATGCCAAACACAAACCCAAACTTGGACTTAGGTGGTAACATTGTAGGAAGAAACGCTGCATTATGGATAAAACACATGGCCAAACTGGATCTGTAATTGCACTTTCCACACCGCACTTGTGTGTTTTAAATGAGCCCTATAGAGTTCCCACAGAAAGTGCAATCCAGTGTTATTTATAGTTTCTATAGAAATCATACACAATATTACTGAATACTATAGGGAAACTTTTTGTATGCTTAGAAGGACGGAGCTCTGACAATTTTCCCATAATCTTACACACAGTATCTACAAGTATAAATTAGTACTGAGCCACCTTTATAGTTACAGGTATCTGATTTAAGAGCTGTGTGCTTATTTTGGAAATGGTAAAAGGGTCTGGGAACCATCTTGGAATTGTCAGGAAGACTACAATATAATTTGTGTTACTGTTATATATATTTTTTTGTGTTGCTTTGTAAAGCAACAGCACCCTGTCCAAACGTAATGTAAAGGGTAATGTAATAAGGGCAATGTTACATTTTACAGCTTTCTACCTGTAACTGTGTCTTCTCTGCACAATAAATCTGCTTGCCTACCATTAGCAGTTTTAAGGGGTTTTAAGGGCTTTCAAACATATGCTCAGCACAAAGAAATACAACTAGGGGGCACATTTACTTAGCTCGAGTAAAGGAATAGAAGAAAAAAAACGTTGAATTTCGAACGTTTTTTTTGGCTACTTCAACCATCGAATTGGCTACTTCGACCACGACTTCGACTTCGAATCGAACGATTCGAACTAAAAATCGTTTGACTATTCGACCATTCGATAGTCGAAGTACTGTCTCTTTAAAAAAACTTGACCCCCTACTTCGCCAACTAAAACCTACCGAACATCAATGTTAGCCTATGGGGAAGGTCCCCATAGGCTTTCTAACAATTTTCTGATCGAAGGAAAATCGTTCGATCGATGGATTAAAATCCTTCGATCGATCAAAGTATTTGCGGTAAATCCTTTGACTTCGATATTCGAAAGTCAAAGGATTTTACTTTGACGGTCGAATATCGAGGGTTAATTAAAGGAAACCCAGTCGACGCAAAAACCCTCCCCCCTCCCGTGTGTTGCCCACCCTCCCCCCTGGCCTACCTGTCCCGCTGGGCAAATGCCCCTAACTTGTTACTTACCCTTCTGCGCAGGTCCAGTCCAGGGAGTTCACAGGCGCCATCTTCTTCCACGCGATCTTCTTCCTGCTTTGACCGGCGTTTTGGCACATGCGCAGTAGGAGCATTTCGCCGGTACGGATCTACTGCACATGCGCCAAAAGTCACAAAGTTTTCCGATTTCACTTCCTGACTTTTCGCCCATGCGCAGTAGATCATACCGGCGAAATGCTCCTACTGCGCATGCGTCGGTCAAAGCAGGAAGAAGATTGCTTGGCGTCGGTGAACTCCGTAGACTGGACCTGCGCAGAAGGGTAAGTAACAAGTTAGGGGCATTTGTTCAGCGAGACAGGTAGGCCAGGGGGGAGGAGGGAGAGGAAGCAACACAGGGGAGGGGGGGAGGGTTTTTGCGCCGACTAGGTTTCCTTCTCCTTTAACCCTCGATATTCGACCATTAGTAAATGTGCCCCTAGGTGTATTTCTGTGAGTTTTAAATGCAACCTTTCATTTTATTGTCTTTTGAATACCCGATAAGCACAAGAAAATTCATCGTATTTCATTTTTAAAAATCAAATCGAAAGCAATGCAATGCATCTCTGAAAACTCATAGATACAACCAGGCAGAATATAATGGAATCAATTAGCTGATGCATTTAGGTGTGCTCAAACCTGTGTTTCAAATACACTAAGGGCTCTTACATACGGCCGCTTTTGGCTGGGCTCCCCTGCATTGCACTTTCTTCCATTCAGCCGCAGGGGAGCGCAGGAGTGGACGCAGTCAATTATTTTAAAGGGGGCTGTACTCACACAGACGCATGTATGTGCTGAACACAGGTGAAATGCAACATGCTGCGTCCCAACCTGCGTTTTGCAATTACATACATCTGTGTGAGTACAGCCCCCCTCAAAATAATTGACTGTGTCTATTCCTTCGCTCCCCTGCGGCTGAACAGAAGAAAACGCAACGCAGGGGAGCACAGGCAAAAACGGCCGTGTGTAATAGCAAATCTTCCCACACCTGTTTAAAGGCAAACATTTTACTGGTTGCTGCAGGTTAAGGTGGCCATAGACACACAGATAATCTTGTATGAACAGTATTCAGTGCACGTATGGTAGGAGTAGAGCCGACCGAAATCAGCAAGGATATGAGTCGGCTCGTCCATAACTGCTGAATCCTTAGATAAAGGTAGAATTCTATTGTTCCTATTTGTATATCTGGCAATTCAGCTCTACACATCTAACGATCTTTCCTGCGACCAGTGTTGCAGGAAAGATCATAATTATAACATCTATAGCCACCTTTACTGCCCCTGGGCAAACATTGGTGACTTTATTACATTTAGGTGTCAATTGCAATGCAATCTTACTGGCAGGCCCGGACTGGCAATCTGTGGGTTCTGGCAAATGCTAGAGGGGCTGCTGTAAATTTCCATAGACAATCACTATTTATTGGGCTGGTGGGGGGCTGCTTGGGCCTCTTTGTACTTGGAAATCCAGGGACTATTTTGATTCCCAGTCCGGCCCTGCTTACTGTACATTTCCACCGCACAGCATTAATTGATTTCATTCTGCACTATGAATCTGTACCCACAGGAGTGGACACCAGTGCTAAAATCAAACAAAATATTGATCTGTCTGTCCACTCCTGTGGTTACAGACCAGCCTGGCAGAATGCAATCAATTAATATTTGTGTTGCCATGCAGTGGAACACATATAACTACACCAAACGCATTACACTAGCTTTTGTCACCAGCGTTTAATCTCTCCAGCGCAGACAACAAAATGTACTATGTGCTATTACCTTTCGGACTTTGGCATAGAGGGAGAATATCTTGCAGCATTCTGGTGTATTCACTGAAAACTGTGGAAAGGGCATTAGATCACTGAATGTAGTGCAGATTTCCTGAAGGTGAGAAAATCTCTCCTGCAATCAATCTTGGCTAATGCAGGTGATAAAGTGTCCCTTGTTTTCTTCCTACCAACTATAATGCAAAACGTAACAGGAAAAAAAAAACAGTACTAATAACAGCACTTTCATTTTGCAGCTCTAGGATTCTTTGAAGCACTTGCTGGAGGACAATGTATCCCTTATCTGTAACCACACAGGCCACAGCTGGAGGAAAACATGTTTGTTACAGAGCTTGTGATCTCTTTTTAAACCAACTCTCCAGAGTAATGGAGACAATGAGCAAGGTTATAAGGTGAAAACTAAACCAATGATTCATTAGAGATTTATCATATAATAAATAATAGAATAGTTTTAGAAAATGTTGATTTTATAGGAAGAATACATTTTCAGTACTAGTCCTATTTATTGTGCTCATGCTCAACAAATCTGTATATAAGTGTAGACTGGCCAAGATAATGTTACACATAAGCAATTATTAACATTTAAACACAAATCTTACTGCACTATATGAATTAAAGTGAATATCTGATTGGTTGTTACAGGTGGGGCCTTATTAGTAAACAAACCCAAGTGAGTTTAGCTTCCTAAGGTGATATTACAACTTCTTATCCCATAGCAGGAAAACATTGACTTATTATTGTGTTAAATTTTCTATGTTATTTGGACAGTGTCAATGTCCAACTAACAGTTTGGTCTCTTGAAAATTTGAGCAAGTTTTCTCAAGCAGGCCAGTCACTACATTATGTTAGCCTACTTGGAAACTACAATCTTAAACATTGCTTAGTGTATTTACAGTACTGAAAGGACTAGCAATGTTAATTATGCCAAGCACAACATGTCAACCAGGGGTTAAAGCAATTATACAATGTGACTAACACACAGACTAAATGGATTTATATGCCATGAAAATGATTCTGCTCTGGTAATTAAAGACAGAATAAAGTGTGATCGCCAGACCTTATAGATGAGATGTTTGTTTATTAGCTGAACAATTCCTCTATTGTGAACTATTGCCTAGAGCAAGGGAGACTGAGCATCTGATCCTGCCTGAGATAACAGAACATTTCTTTCCCAAAGTGCCCTGCATCACCAAATTATCCTTAATATTTTCATCAATGCACAAATTCAACTCCTATTGTGGCACCTCTTTTTTAGGGATGAGTGTTTTGCTATTATCCATTTTGGTCATCTCATAATAATTTATGTCTTTAAACATAAAGATTAAAAAAGTATTATATACTAAGGGAATACAGCGAGCCATACAGCTTTTAATGTTGTCACTGCCTAAGGTGTAAGGGAATATAGTAACTTAATATTTATTGTGGCAGCTTCTTGTGAGCATGATAAATCACTGTACGAGGTGAAGTAGCAATAATTTACACCCAAATTAAGATTTGCCTTCAAATGTCAAGTTTTTCGAACTAAAAAAAAAAATCACTTTTTGCCAAATATAGTACTAAGTAACATTTGCTCTGTCATGCTCACATTTTATCCAGTTTCAGGTAATACATTTGGTATATGTATTGTACTTGAACCACAGGTAGCAAACACTACTCCCATATATACATAGATTCAAGCATTAAGGGGTCCGTTTACTAAAGTGCGGTAAATCTGACTTTAAGTTTCCGCATGTTATCGCTGAGAATATTTTTACGCCAGAATATTCGCAGCGACTAAGTTTACTAAACAGCGATGCGCTCAGAAGTCATTGCGATCACTTGCGGTAACTACGTTAAGGAACCAGCTTACGTTAGCGGTAATTTTAGCGAGTTGCGAATTTTCTGGCGAAAAATTACGTTTTTGCGGTTATTATGGCAATTTTTACTGTGACATTTATGGCCAGAAATGCATCTTCAAAACTTATAAACTTTATTGACTGATGATTATACCATCCAACAACATCACCAGAGTAATACCAATCAAACATGTCTGCATCATATAAACTCTTCTGCCAATAGAATCATAGGAAATGATACCAGTCAATCTCTTTGCTTCATAGAAATGCACAGTTTAATGTAGCCAATCCCAATGAAACCAAAAAGTGTAGAGGCTGACGAATCCTTGGACTGTGATGCCACTGCCAATAATACGACTCTGAGCTGAAACTGCTGCTGTTGCACCAGATAGAAGCAGAAGCCAAAACATCCTGTCAGCAATAGCTACAGATCTCTCTCCTGTCAGCAAAGAATGATGGGTAAAAAAAAAACATTATTATGGGATATTTCCTGCCCCTTGAGAATTTTCTGGCAGAAAAATACTTTTACGCCACTTCATATGTGGCGGTAAAAGTTTGCGAATATTCTGGCGTTAATTTTGTCTTTAGCACATTTCGCTGTTTAGTAAACCATGCGTTAATGTGTACGTAGCGTTATTTTCAGCAAAATGCGATAACTGGCGAACAATTATTCTTGCGCAAGAAAATTCGCAAATTTATATTTACCGCAGGTTAGTAAACTGGCGATAACATATTTGGCGAAAATTCTGTCTATATATTGTGCGAATATTTTTAACGCACTTTAGTAAACGGACCCCTAAGAGTAACTAAAGAAACAGTAGTCAGATGTAAGCAGGGCAGCCATCGGGGGGGGGACAGGGGGGAGAGTTGTAGGGGGCCCGAGGGTAAGGGGGGGCCGGCCACACTTACTTGATTAGCCGGGCCCCCCATCTTTCTGAAAGCTGCTGACTTCGGGAAGGCATGGACGTTTAAGGGGCCCTGGCTACCAATTTTCTTATAATGTGGGGGGGGGGCCTGGCCACCAATTTTGGCCACCAATTGTTTTTTTCTCATGTAGGGTCCTAGCCACCAATATTTTTTAATGGGGGGGGGCCCTGGCCACAAATGTTTTTTTATGGGGGGCCCTGACCACCGCTATCTTAATTTTTTTTTAACATGTGGAAACCTTAACCACCAATATTTTTTTTTTTTTTACTGTGTGGTGGGGGGCGGACCTGTGGGGTGGGGAGGGCAGACCTGTAGGTGGGGCTTGCGGTGGGCGCAGCTCAGGGGGCCCAGGAAATTTTGTCGTATGGGGCCCTGTGATTTCTGATGGCGGTCCTGGATATAAGCATCCAGTTGATTTCAGCAATTAATCCCCATTCAATGTATATGGTTTACATGCTCATGTAGTGGACAGTAGCAATACTGAAAGGAACAGTAACACCAAAATATGTAACTGCTTTAAAGTAAGAAAAATATAATGTAGCACTTGTGGTGGGTTTGCTTCTGAAACGCTTCAATGGTTTATATAAACAAGCTGCTCTGTAACCATGGGGGCAGCCATTCAAAGCTGAAAAAGGTGAAAAGGCACAGGACACATAGCAGATAACATAATAAGAGCTGTAGTATACAATGGGATTCTTCAGAACTTATCTGATAAGGAAGAGTGGCACAAAGATTCATTACAACCGTGACAGTCAGACTTGTATGGATCAGCTGAACGTGAATTAGCTAAGCCAATGTGAATCCCAGATACAAAAAGCTTTCCCTCACGACTATATCTGAGAGTTTCTTGTTATAATGTCCCTGGCCACAGCAATCAGGACAGAGGAGTGACATCAACATGGGAAATGGATGGCACACTGTAAAATACAATGCCAATATGCATAAGCTATAGGAAGGTGCAAAACTGTAGCTACTACTGTAGCAGAGAGACAAAAGGACAAGTCTTTTTATGTGTAGGTATGCTAAACATGAACAGAACGTAATATTGTAAATGAGTCAGTCTACCTGAGTTTTACACACGGAAGTTGTTGTGCTAAATGTGTTATATCCAACTGAAAAAAAGATTAAACAGCAAATTGACTTAGCTGCATGCTACCCACATAGAGACAAGGTTGTTATTGGAAACACTTACATATATATGAGGCTGGTCTATTAAACGCGAAATCTGCTAAAATGGTGCAAGTAATGAAAAAGCTATTAAGCTTCTGTTATAAAGCCATTCACAAAATGGGTGGTTCAATTGAGATATTTTGCGATGTGGCCTTTAAAATGCAGCTTTGCTAGTAGTTACTTTTAAATAGTGTGCACATTGCAAGTCATTTGCACATACTGACGTTGCACTGTTCTGTGTTTCTGCCTTTTTTTTTTAGTTACCTTGGTAACCAGTCACCTTTTCTCTGTGAGGACAGGGAAGACATAAGGAACGTCAGGGATGTAGTATGCAGGAGGATGGGAAAGGCTAGGGATGCCAACATTGTCTGAATGTCTATGTTATTACTACCCTCTAGTGGTAAAAAACATAAATTACATTGTGAAATGTAATAATGGTAGAGCTCAGAGCTTCTACTTTATTTGTAACACATTTTTGTAACCCAAAATATGATTTAAGGTTAATCTATTAAGTATCTGGATATCTAAAGTTTCAGACTTACATAAAAAGGGGGATTGATACATTCTGTGGCCCTGTGTTTTATTAGTGGATAGTACTTCTGCCTTGCAGTGCTGGGGTCTTGAGTTTAATAGGACTTTGTATGGAAGGAGCACACCTATGGCCAATGTCTTTTCAATCCATTTCTCGCAGCAGAAAAAACATGGAAGCTAATATGGCTCCTATATATGCAAATATATTTATGCACGATTTTGAATGTAGATACATTTTAAATAACAGTGATTGGAAAGAACATATATTATATTATTGACGCTATATGGATGATATCTTCCTCCTGTGGGATAGTACTGCTGCCGAGTTTGAACGAATGGTACAACAACTAAATCAGGTCCATACTTGAAATATGAATTAGCATTTTTAAATGTAAATGTAAAAATTGTGGAGAGGACTTTGCAGACCTCAATACATTATAAACCAACAGACTGTAATACCATACCATCACCAAATAGTTGCTACCCACCGTAGAGCCTGCCATATAGAGTAGAGTAAGACGTATTTCGTCAAAGAATAACCTATATGAACAGGAAGCTGATGCAATGATTAAAAAAAATGTACACAAAGGGGCTATAATAAAGATGAATTAGATCAGGTCCAAGAAGAATTGAAAATGGTAGAACGGAAGGAAATGCTTAAGAGAACAAGAAAGAACAAAGAACATAAAACACAGAGAATTCCTTGTGTAACAACTTTTGGTAATCTAACTCCTACTGTGAAACGTGTAATATTAAAACATTGGAAAGTACTCCAAAGGGATCATGAGTTTGGAAAAGTATTTAAAGAGATTCCTTTGTTTTCCTATAGACAGGGGAAATCAATAGGACAAATGGCATCAAAAAAAGTTGTTGCAAAAGGAAAAGAAAACTGGTTTAATGTTACCATTGAAATTGGGTACTTTTGGCTGTGGTGATTGCTCACACTGCAATGGCATCATTACTGGGGACAGTATATGTGGATATGTGCATGTGAGACAAACATTTTGAGCAGTACAGGTACGTTTAAATGAATATAAAAGCAATATACGCAGATATACACCAGAAGTGGAAGGGAAAAAAGTAAAACATCAGAAGAAAATTTTGAAACGGAATTATCAGTTGCAAAACATTTTTATCACAATAAACATTCAGTGGCCCAAGTCAAATGGATGGTATTAGAAAAGATGAATTTGCCTAGAGGAGGCAATATCCAAAAACAACTATTAAAGAGAGAAGCAATGTTGCAATGTTTTTTAGGAATTTTAGGGGAATGGACTTCTTATGTAAAATTAATTAAGCAGTGTTTTAGATCACTTATTATTTTTGTATTTTTCTAGGCAATGAACTAAAATGTATAATCTACTGGATATACCATGAAGTTTGGATATGGACTGAACTATGGACTATGTGTTAAATATCATTGTGTTATGCTATTTAAAATACTAAGGGGTTAATGGATCACATAATAGTGTCACATATTAAGGAATGTATTTAAATATATGGTTTCATTGAGTGTGGAGGGGTATCCTTGGAAAGATTGTGCTGTTTTTTCTACTGCAATAAATGGATTGAAAAAGCAAAAGAAATAATTTAAAAAGTGCTATTTTTTTCTGCTGCAATAAATGGATTGAAAAGGCAAAAAAAAAAAAAAATTTAAAAAGTGCTGTTTTTTTCTGCTGCAATGAATGGATTGAAAAGGCATTCGCCATAGGTGTGCTCCTTCCATACAAAGTCCCTGGATACTATTTGGTTTCTGAATCAGCCAGGAAGTGTATGCATCCTTGATAGTCAAGTAAGGGTTACCTCCCATACTTCAAAAACATGCAGGCAGGCCAATTGGCTAAAGGGACCATAGTAAAACACTTCTCTGCCTTTTGACTAAGATCAAGGGGGGTCATGCTGTGTAAAAAGTGGAGTGAAGCATTACCATTGATGTTGCACACAATTCCAATTAGACCGCACTTACTGATTTGGCCAATCTATCGTCGGGTGCACGTCATGTGGCCTGTTCACAGGGGCTCCACTGTTGCATACAATTCTCACCCAGTAGACAGCACTCCTGCTTTGATAAAACTGTCTTTATTGTATGTGAGACAGCAGCATAAAACAACGTTTCGAGTGGCACTCCACTCTTTGTCAAGCATGAAAAACACATCACCACCTGACCTTAAATAACATGTGGCACAGTGCCCCCTGGTGTCACTACATGTCTACAAACAATAGAATTAAGAATCCTCAAATTTTCATATGTATCCATATAACTTCCTGAGATACTTATCTTTAAATGTATCCATCAAGTATCATATCACAAAGTCACTCGAGATTATTGTAGTTACTGCCCGCTCCCTGGAGAGGAATACAAATGTCCATGTAATAACCTATAAACAAATAAGATCAACCTAATATTAAAAAAACTATTTTAATAAAAATGGGTTCAGATCATACTCAAGATTCAGTCCGTGTGGGGAGAAAGTACCTAACCTCCTGATCCATTGTGCCTCTCTGCACAATAGTTCCTAGTTCCTTATCGACTACCGATTTCCCCCACGTCTCCTTCTAGTACTTGAAAGCGTAACTGACTAATAGTGTGACCACTTTCATTAAAATGTTTAGCAACAGGCTGGTTCAATGTATTCCTAATTGCTGACTTGTGTTCAGTAAGTCTATCCCTCATGCACCGAATAGTTTTCCCCACATATGTTTTCCCACATGGGCATTTAATACTGTACACCACATATGTGGATGCACAAGTAAAAAAGCCACTGATGGGAATACCGGTACCTTTTAAGGGATGATATACCAATTTTCCTTTCAATACATTACTACAATGACTGCATCCACAACATGGGAAAGTCCCATTTTTTGGAGTTTTTAGATGGATTTTTACATACTTTGAGGATGGACCCAGATCTGCCTTACTAGTTTAGCTCCTATTGTTTCTGCCTTTGAATAGGACATCACTGGGGGGGATTTAAATGTAATGTTGTACCATTGATGTTGCTCATAACAAGCAATTAAATCTTTGCTGTTGAAATCTAATTGCTGATATCACTTGATGGAGCCTGAAATTGCACCCCAGGCCTTAACAAACCTGGGCTGCCAGATAAACAATGGTGAGAAGGACATTATAGGCACTGGCACTTTAGCACACTTTTCATTTGCAATGTTTACACTTATACCCCAGTCTGTTGGGCATTGCCAATTAGCAAATTTTTTTAAAAAAAATCTGATAGACTGGGGCTAAGCACAACCACACTTCTAGAATTTGTAACTATTTATTCATCTTACTCCAGTCATACACCTCGGCTCTTTTGCTTTTAAACACTTTAGAATTTGGTGCAATAAACCTCTGGGTTAAAGCACGGATCTAGGGGCACAAGTTGATTCCTCTTCAGGGCCATTTGTTACCCTGACCCCTAATATTCCTTCAGGCTGGAGGAGGAAAAACAACGGGCCCCCCTAGCCTTGCAGCAAAGGGGGACAGAAGACCTTTGATTGCTGCAGCTCTTTTGCGGGAGGATGTCTGGGATAAAGGGGCTCACGCTAGCCTTCAAGCAAAAGCGATATTGAAGACTTCAGGACCATTTTGTGCCATTTGGCCAGGTGATCCCAGACATTTTTGGATTTTTTTTTTTAAAGGTTTTTATTTTGCATTTTAAACAAAAACAATAAACAGCACATATATGCTTTACACTTATTCAGCCACGTTTACAAGTATTTTATGTATAGCGACGGTTTGACGAAACAATTAGCAAATAACCTCAATTATTTCAGAGTGCTTCTTATAAATCAATCATCTGAAGGGGATGCATGGGGGTTGACGTCTATCCAAGGGTCCCAGATTTTCCCAAATTTCCCAGGTGTTCCCCTAGCATTGTATGTCAGTTTGATTAATGGTAATGTACCATTGATTAAGTCAATCCATTGCTGTAGTGAGGGAGGAATAGGGCTCATCCATTACATAATTACTAGTTTTTTTGCATAGAAAAGGATTGACCTTAGAAGTGTTCTGAATTTCTGTAACGGCACTACTTCATCTATGATACCTAATAGGCAAAACTCCGGGGACTTGATTCTTGGAAAGGAGAGAAATACATTGATATATTGTAGGACTTCTGCCCAGTATGCTGATACCTGAGGGCAGTCCCATATCAAATGAAGGAAACCAGCTTCATCCCTGCCACATTTTACACAGTTGGCTCCGTCTAGTCTACCCATGGCTTTGAGCCTCAGTGGGGTGATATAAATTTGGTGAATCATTTTAAATTGAATCATTCTGTCTCTGAGTGATATTAAGCAGGGATATAGATTGTCTATAGCCTCTTACATTTTTGGATTTTTTAATGCTAAATGATTGAATCCTTGTTGGACTTGTATGTTTTGCACCTTTTTGCACATGGGTGATGGTACATTTGGATGTGAATGTCTGAATGTGACAGAGACCTTAGATTGCAAGCTCCACTGGAGCAATAATGTAATGCAGAAATGTATCAGCACTATATAATTAACAGGAAATAAATAATAAAACATGGGGATGTATTAACAGAGTAATAGCTTTGGAACAAAGGAAAAAATAAATTATTTAAATTACAAACGTGCTTAGAGAAGCATCCTTAGCAATCTTACATTCATGTTTTTTTAAGGTTCACCTACCCTTTAAGGTAATGACATATGCAAAACTGTGTCATTTGCAGGAAATTGTCCTCCCCACGAGACACACGGCACAAAAGAATGGTTTCATTGCAAACCATGGGTATTGCCACAGGCAAAGCACTTGAGAATATAGTTTTTTCCCCTGTAATTTTACACTATTAAAGGGCATGTAAAGGCAAAAAAATAAAATCCCATTTTTACTTTCTTTAATGAAAAAGAAACCTATCTCCAATATACTTTAATTAAAAAATGTGTATTGTTTTTATAAGAAACCAGACTGTATGCAGTGAAATTCTCCCTTCATTTACTGCTGTAGATAGGATATGTCAGATGGTCCCTAACTGTTCTGCAGGGAAACAATCATACTTATGAACAGCAGGGGGAGCCCCCACCTTACTTCCCAGCCATGCAGAACTCAAGCAGCTTTGTTTGTTTCCCTGTAAAGCAGTCGGCGACTGATTTGTAATGGATTTTATTTTTGCCTTTACTTTTTTTGACTTTACTCCAGCCGCAAGGACAAAGATCATCAGATTTAAACAGATAAACTGGGATTCTATTTGGAGGATTATTTTCTGCAGCCACTGGTTCTGCAGAGTTGTAGAAAGCTTGTATTAAACAATACAAAAACTATAGATTACATGTCAACTCAGGACCATGGGCGGATTTTCATTAAGGCTTGGGGAGGCTAAGCCTCCCCAAACCTGGCTGACACCTCAAAGAAAAGGGAAAAAATAATCTCCCTTACTGAATGCCACTGTTTAAACACGGGGAAAACTCCTGCCCTGCGTGCCTGCTGTAGAAAATCAGTTACACTCCGATTGGAGCTTTCCCCTTGAAACTTCTCCAATCAGAGCACACCTCTCAGAACAGACTGCAAAATAGACCAATCAGCACAAAGAAGAGGGCGGGCCTGTGTACACATTAGGAACTGAAGGAACGGTAGAAGAGAAGGCAGATGCAGTGATAAAGACTACTCAACATGAGGATGTTTAGCAAGTAAGGAAATGTTTTTTGTTGCTACTGGTGAATCTTTCTTAAGCCTGAACTGGCTTTCATGGTGTTTAATGGAGCAAATACAAGTAATTTTAAGCCATGATGACTTCTGTTGAAACAGGGTCTAATATAAGCACATTGTCCCTTGCAACCCTCATTATACTTATTGCCAAGAGTTCTAGTTTGAGAGTCTATGTTCCCACATCTCTGATAAAATGTTTCTCCTCTGATGTAATACCCAAAGATAAAGGTGCTGATTACTATATCAAAGTGAAGGAAGTGATATACAGAGGCCTATATGTTAATTTTCTTTCTATAGTTCTTCAACCTTAGAAACCTGTAATTGAAAACCACTGTAACATTGCATTTATCATAACAAATGTAGAATTGGACATGTAGAGTGCTATCCTTATGGAATTAATTCAAGCTAAGAATGTAGTTAGTGTAATGGAGTCCGAAATCGGTTTACAAAATGGTGGCCAAGATGGCGTCCAAGATGGCGGCTCCCTGGTTCCTCACGGACGCAGCCGGATGATGACGACCTCTTCCCGCACTCTGATTGGTCGCCGGCGACGGAATGGACGTCGGCGTCAATAATTCGCACACGTCAGCGCGTCGGTCGCTGACGCCAGCGCGTCCGCGCACACGTTATGACGCCGATGCGTCCAAATTGGCGCCAAATCTGGGACTATATTAAGGAGCTCTGGGAATTCACCTGTGCCCAATTATAGGTTTTAGCTTGCTACTCCTGGGTGTGATCTTGTGAAATCCTTGTTATCCGTGTACCGACCTTTGCCTGAATTCCTCGACCTTGAACCTCTTCTGCCTGGACTGATCTTGTTGCCTGTTTGACCATTCTTTCGTCTCATCCTTATCTGTACCGCGAACTTGGACATTGTTATCTCCTCCCTTGGTCCTCACTACCTCTGAGGCCTTTGGGCCTTACATTATAATTGGGCCATGGACCCTTCGGAGGAACACCCAGCGCCACCTGATGTCGGTGGAGCGCTTCGTGGTCTGGCTTCTCGGATGCAGTCCTATGAGGTACAGCAGTCTCATTTTTGTCAGGCCCTGGAAACAGTACTGGCAAAGTTGTCGGCCCTAACACCTGCTGATCCTGTTCCTGTACCTGTACCCGTGGCTCCACTCCAGGTCTCCGAGCCCCGCATTCCGGCTCCCCCACTCTACAGTGGTGACCCCGAAGCTTGCCGCGGGTTTATCAACCAGTGCGAGGTCCACTTTGCACTCTCACCCAGCCAATTCGTCTCCGAACGTGCCAAGGTGGGCTTCATATTCTCCCGCCTGCAAGGGAAGGCATTGGAGTGGGCTTCACCGCTATGGGAGAAGGAAGATCCTATTATTGACAATGCCAGGTCCTTTGTTCGCGAACTTCGTGTTGTGTTTGATGCTCCGGGTCGTGCCACAGCTGCTTCCGCACGCCTGTTCCATCTTCAACAGGGAACTCGCCCTGTCTCGGAGTACGCCATTGAATTTCGCACCCTGGTTGCAGAAACTTCATGGAATAATGACGGGTATCACGCTGCCTTTTACAACGGTCTGGCGATACGTATAAAGAATGATCTGGTGTCCAGGGAAATTCCATCCGCTGGGAAGATCTAGTCGCCTTGGCCATAAAGGTCGATACTCGGCAGAGGGAGTTTTGAAGCTGAGCTCGACAGAGAGCGCTCCCCGACCAAGAGATTCCACAGGTTCCAACCTACTCTGGCTCCTCGTTTTCAAAGACCCTTCCTTCCCAATCCGGCTTCCACTTTGCCTTCTCCAACTTCTGCGGCTTCTGCTTCTTCTTCCCTGCCTACGGAAGAACCTATGCAGATCGGACGGGCCCGTCTTACCGAACAGGAAAAGCTTCGAAGGGCTGCTGGACTTTGCCTCTACTGTGGTGGAAAATCCCACTTCGCCTATGAGTGCCCAGTGAAGCCGGGAAACGCCAACACCTAGGTAAGACTGGGGAGACTTACCTGGGTGGAATTGGTCCTTCTCCCCATTCTTCTGCTCAACGCTTCCTCCTTCCTGTGCAGATTCGTTTTGGAACCCAGACGATTTCTTCCGAAGCCTTCCTTGATTCCGGCGCAGCTGGGAATTTCATGGATAAAGTCTTCGCTGAAAGTCACTCCATTCCCCTGCAATCTCTGGCTGTTCCCCTTCGTGCATTGGCGATTGATGATCGACCGTTGACTTCTGCTATTATTTCTCACTCCACCGTTGAACTTTCTGTTATTGTGGGAACCATGCATCTTGAAAGATTGTCTTTTTTTTTAATTGACTGTCCTTCCACTCCCATTGTGCTTGGTTTGCCCTGGTTGAATACCCACAACCCAGTAATAGACTGGGCTTCGTCTCAAATCTCCCGTTGGAGTCCTTTCTGCCAACAAAATTGTTTACCCACCAAATCCATCATTAAAGTTTCATCTGTGTCTCCAAATTCTTCTCTGCCCTCTTTTTATCAAGCCTTTTCTGATGTCTTCAATAAAAAGTCGGCCGAAGTTCTGCCTCCCCATCGCCCCTATGATTGCCCCGTCGAACTTCTTCCTGGGACCATGCCTCCCAGGGGCCGCACCTATCCGCTTTCCCCTTCTGAAACCCGTGCCATGAAGGAATACATCCAAGAGAATCTGCAAAGAGGTTTTATTCGTCCTTCTTCTTCCCCGGCTGGAGCCGGCTTCTTCTTTGTAGAAAAAAAAGATGGAGGTTTGCGGCCCTGCATTGACTATAGGGGTTTAAACAAAATTACAATTAAAAACCGTTATCCCCTTCCCCTCATCTCTGAACTGTTTGACCAACTCAAGGGGGCTTGTCTTTTCACCAAGTTAGATCTTCGTGGGGCTTACAATTTAATCCGGGTCAGAGAAGTAGACGAGTGGAAGACCGCATTTAACACTCGTGACGGGCATTACGAGTATCTTGTGATGCCATTCGGCCTCTGTAACGCCCCCGCGGTCTTTCAAGAATTTGTAAATGACATTTTCAGAGATTTGTTGGGCCAATACGTGGTGGTGTACTTGGACGATATTCTTATTTTTTCCAAGAACCTTGCTGAGCACCGTCTTAAAGGAGAAGGAAAGTGTAAAATAGAATAAGGCTAGAAATGCTGTATTTTGTATACTAAACATAAACATGAACTTACTGCACCACAAGCCTAATCAAACAAATGATTTATGCTTTCAAAGTTGGCCACAGGGGGTCACCATCTTGTAACTTTGTTATACATCTTTGTCTGACAAAGGCAATGCACATGCTCAGTGTGGTCTGGGCTGCTTAGGGATCGTCATAAACAAAGCTGCTTGTGTTCTGCATGGCTGGAAAGTAAGGCGGGGGCTCCCCCTGCTGTTCATAAGTTTGATTGTTTCCCTGCAGCAGTAAATTAAGGGAGAATGTCACTGCATACAGTCAGGTTTTTTTAAAAAACGGTACACATTTTTAATTTAAAGTATATTGGAGATAGGTTTCTTTTTCATTAAAGAAAGTAAAAATTGGATTTTACTTTTTTGCCTTTCCTTGTCCTTTAAAGTCCAAGAAGTCCTTTCCCGTCTACGGAGAAATAATTTATTCGCCAAGTTGGAGAAGTGTTCCTTTGAGGTTTCGTCCATCTCCTTCCTTGGTTACATCATTTCTCAACAGGGCTTCAGAATGGATCCTGCTAAAATTTCCGCTATCCAGGACTGGCCTCTCCCCACCAGTGTTAAAGCTATCCAAAGATTCATTGGCTTCGCCAACTATTATAGACAATTCATTAAGGGGTTTTCATCCAAGGTTGCTCCCATTCTTTCCCTCATCCGAAAAGGGGGTAAGCCTCAGCATTGGCCACCTTTAGCTTTGGAGGCATTCAAGACTCTTAAAACTTCTTTTTCTTCCGCTCCCATTCTCAGACACCCAGAACCTCTCCAACCATTCTTCATTGAAGTGGATGCTTCAGATGTCGGTGCTGGAGCAATTTTGTCTCAAAGAGCGTCTTCTGATGGAAAACTACATCCCTGTGCCTTCTTTTCGAAAAAATTCACCTCTTCTGAACAAAATTATGATGTGGGAAATCGTGAGTTACTGGCCGTCAAGCTTGCTTTAGAAGAATGGAGACATTTGCTGGAAGGTTCTTCTGTTCCTGTGACCATCTATACAGACCATAAAAATCTAGAGTATATTCAGACACTCAAACGCCTCAATCCTCGTCAAGCTAGATGGGCACTATTCTTCTCTCGCTTTAATTTCATTTTAACCTTTCGGCCTGGTGCTAGGAACAAGAAGGCGGACGCTCTTTCCAGAAGCTTTCTTCTCGAAGATCTCAATTCTGCAGAACCGGAATCCGTTGTGCCTCCTACAAAGATCATCGCTGCTCTATTTCCCTCTTTGGCCTCTCAATTATTGTCTGTTCAATCTTCTGCTCCTGTTGGAACTCCTGTTGGTGTTGCCTTTGTCCCTCCTGAACTTCGTCATTCCATTTTGGTTCAGTCCCACAGCTCCAAGCAGGCCGGTCATCCGGGAATCAGAAATACCACTGAACTCCTGTCTCGTCTTGTATGGTGGCCTTCTCTAAGAAAAGATGTCAAAGACTTTGTTTTTTCTTGCTCTGTGTGTGCTGTATCCAAGTCTGGACATTCCCCTCCTAAGGGGTTACTCCTACCACTACCTATTCCTTCCCGCCCATGGACTCATCTATCTATGGACTTCATTGTGGATCTCCCTAATTCCTCTGGTTACACAGTTATTTGGGTGGTGATTGATAGATTCAGCAAAGTGGCACATTTTACTCCTCTTCGGAAACTCCCCTCTGCTCCTGAACTTTCCTCACTGTTTATTAAACACATTTTTCGCCTCCACGGTTTCCCTGCCGAAATTGTCTCTGACCGTGGATCGCAATTCTTTTCCAAGTTTTGGAGGTCCCTGTGTAAAGCCCTTGGTGTTTCTCTTCAGTTTTCCTCTTCTTATCACCCACAGTCTAATGGAGCGGCAGAGAGGGTTAATCAGGCCCTTGAACAATTCCTCCGATGCCATGTATCCTTGTGCCAGGACGATTGGGCTGATCTGCTTCCGTGGGCTGAATTCGCACATAATAATGCCTTACATGTTTCTTCTGGAAAATCTCTGTTTTTCTGTATGTATGGTCTTAATCCTTTGGCTTTTCCTCAGGACTTATTACTCACCAATGTCCCTGCCGCCAATGACCAAGCTGCCCACATGTCGGCCATCTGGCACGCCACTGTCGTCAATCTGGAGAAAAGTTCCTTGGTCCAGAAGAAATTCGCCGATCAGAGAAGAATTCCTTCCCCTCCGTATGCACCCGGTGACAAGGTTTGGCTGTCTACACGGAACATTCGTCTCAAAGTCCCCTCTCCTAAACTTGGTCCCAAGTTTATTGGTCCCTTCTAGTGATGGGCGAATTTATTCGCCAGGCGCGAATTCGCGGCGAATTTGCGCGATTCGCGTCCAGCGAATAAATTCGCGAAACGCCCGCGAAAATTCGCCGAAAAAATTCGCCGGCGTCAAAATTTTTTTCCCGAAAAACGGGCGCCGGCGTCAAAAACGGGCGCCGGCGTCGAAAAAACGGGCGCCGGCGTCAAAAACGAGACGCCGGCGGCGTTTCGCGAATTTTTCGCCGTTTCGCGAATTTCGCGAATTTTTCGGCGAAGCGAAACGGCGCAAATTCGCCCATCACTAGTCCCTTCTCCATCTCTGAGATCATCAATCCGGTGGCAGTCCGTTTACAACTTCCCCCGGAAATGCGGATTCCGAACGCCTTCCATGTCTCCTTGCTCAAACCTGCAGGTACTTCTTCTTCTTCTTCCTCCTCAGCTCCTGTCTTGGTGGACGGTCATCAGAAATTTGAGGTGAAAAGAATCCTTGACTCCCGGGTTTCGAGGGGTACCCTACAATACCTCATTGAGTGGAAGGGGTTCGGCCCTGAGGAGTGCTCCTGGGTAAGAAGTTCGGATGTCCATGCTCCTCTCCTGGTCCGAAAATTTCATCGGCAGTTTCCTTCTAACCCAGGTGGTCCTGAGGCCCCCCCTAGGGAGGGGGGTACTGTAATGGAGTCCGAAATCGGTTTACAAAATGGTGGCCAAGATGGCGTCCAAGATGGCGGCTCCCTGGTTCCTCACGGACGCAGCCGGATGATGACGACCTCTTCCCGCACTCTGATTGGTCGCCGGCGACGGAATGGACGTCGGCGTCAATAATTGGCGCCGGCGTCAGTCGCACACATCAGCGCGTCGGTCGCTGACGCCAGCGCGTCCGCGCACACGTTATGACGCCGATGCGTCCAAATTGGCGCCAAATCTGGGACTATATTAAGGAGCTCTGGGAATTCACCTGTGCCCAATTATAGGTTTTAGCTTGCTACTCCTGGGTGTGATCTTGTGAAATCCTTGTTATCCATGTACCGACCTTTGCCTGAATTCCTCGACCTTGAACCTCTTCTGCCTGGACTGATCTTGTTGCCTGTTTGACCATTCTTTCGTCTCATCCTTATCTGTACCGCGAACTTGGACATTGTTATCTCCTCCCTTGGTCCTCACTACCTCTGAGGCCTTTGGGCCTTACAGTTAGCACCTTTAGTCAGTGTGAAAGTGTGTATTGCTATTTGATATAAGTTGGAAGGTTCTTGTATAAGAGCATTGTGAGTCTGTACTAAGATAGTGGTGTTACTCTATCCCATTGTGTAATACAGTGCTACATCTCAATGACAGGCTTCCTGTGTTTCATTAGCTGTTTTTGTCTTTATCAATATTTGCAATTTTGACTAAATATATGACTGCTGTCCTGATCCTATGTCTGCTGTGGACTGTCTTTAGGGCAGAGACACACGCTCAGATTTGGGGAGATTAGTTGCCCAGCGACAAATCTCCTCTTCTGCGGGGCAAATAATCTCCACAAACTGCCTTCCCCTGCCATCGTTTTCCGAAGTCGCCCGAAGTTGCCTCACGAGGAAACTTTGGGCGACTGCGGAAGATGAAATGCTCGGAGTGCCATCTCACCGGCGATGTACATTCTAGCCGTCGGGAAGGCAGGGGAGGCAGTTCGGGGAGATTAGTTGCCCCGAAGAAGAGGAGATTTGTCACTGGGCGCTGGGCGACTAATCTCCCTGAATCTGAACGTGTTCAGGGGAAGCATTTATGACACTATGGCTGGGAAACATATATAGCTAAAAGTGTTAACATGGGGCTGAAGGGGAAAAACAGTGCAGAAACAAGTGGAGTGAGAGGAAAAAGCAGGCTATAAGGGAACAACATGAAAGAAGTGAATGAGATGAGAGTGGAGAGTGACAGAATTGGAGGAATAACAGAATTCTAAATCAAAGAGGCTTATAAGGAAAGGGAAGTGAAGGGAGTAGGGTCAAAATACAACAAAAAAGGAAAGAGGAATATATGTGAACATTGTTGTTGGAAAAAATACCTAAGTTGTAGATTAGTGACCATTTATGTGTCAGGTACATGAAACTGGTGTGTGAGGTGACTCTACTGTATGTAAAATTAGCATTCAATTTATTCTGCTATATTTTGTGTTTTAATTTTACCCTGTCTTTTTTTGGGCCATTGTAAACATAAATATCATGTCTTTTCATGTTGAACAATGCACAGTTTTGAGTGTTTTTACACCCTTAATATTTTGATGTGGAACAGCTGTTGTACCTGCACTTCTGCATTGTGAAATCAGAAAGAGAAACAGGAGGTGGGGGTGTTAATTTTTTCAGCTACATCCGATATTAAATTTAAAGGGGTTGGTTCACCTTAAAGTTAACTTTTAGTATGTTATAGAATGTCCCTTTCATAGCAACTTTGCATTTGTTCTTCATTAATAATTTAGTTTTTTTCAATGATATGCCTTCCTCTTCCTGCTCTTTCCAGTTTTTGAATGGGGGTCAATGACCCCAGCATCTAAAAATTATTGTTCTGTGAGGTTCAGATTTAGGGTCGGAATGGGCTGGTGGGACACCTGGAAAAAACCCTGTAAGCCCCAGCTCTTTTGGGTCCCATCAGCCCAGACCCGCTCCCTGTACTGCCGCTTACCTCCATGACCTGGGTAACGATATGTAGAAAAAGGTACGCGTGCATGGAGGTAAGCGGCAGTGCAGGGAGCGGGTCTGGGTCGTCGGGGCCCAAAAGAGCTGGGGCTTACCCCGGTTTGCGGCTGGGATGGGGGCGCAGAGGGTGTTTTGTGGCTGGGGGGGCCCAGGGGATGGCCCTAGTGCGATTGTTACTTTTATTACATATCTTTCTTTTTAGTCCCTCTTATACTAGTGGCTGCAAATAAGACTTTAACAACACGATTGTTGCTGAAATACCAAATTGGGGAGATGTTGAGCAAAACTCTAAATAACTAAAAAAACACACAAAATAAAAAATGAAGACTAATTGCAAATGATCTTGGAATATTAATATCTGCATGATACTAATTTAAAGGTGAACAACTATTTGAAGGCTTCCCATGTATGGCCAACTTTAGCCTTCCCAAAAATAAAAATCACCCTCCGCCTATGCTCAGGACCCAGTGCAGTCTGTATATTCAGATTATTAATCAGTCTTGCTGTATCAGCTTCTGGCAGATCTTATTTGACTTGTGCTGTTTTGATCATTTATGATGATCCCTAAGCAGCCCAGACCACAATGAGCATGTGCACAGTCTTGGTCTTGCAAAGATGTTTAACAAAGTTACAAGATGGTGACCACCCTGTGGCATAAATCATTTGTTTGTTTAGGCTTGTGTGCAGTAAGTTTGTGTTTATGTTTAGTATTTCTAGCATTATTCTATTTTAGACTTTACTTCCCATTTAAATTTGCCAAAGGTTGGCTGGACACCCAGATGCTGAGAGCAGTTGATACTAGAGTCCATACCAAAGCATGCTTAGTTTTTTGAACTGATCATTTCCTGCATGTTCAATTTGATTGCCAGTGAGGGTGAAATTTTGGGCAAACGTTTATAGCAGGATAATTGTGTTCATATAATTGTTAATATATTTGTAACCTTTTCATGAGGTAAACTAAGCCCTAGAAAACTTGGGCTATAAAGGCAGGACATGCATCAGTTAAGGTAACACTTACTATTAAATGAGCTAGTTTATTAAATAATGCATGTGTGTGGCCTGGAGTGTATTAAAAAGGATGTTGTTCTACACAAAAGTGTATGCTGTCTATTTCTTGGGCCTCCTGGTGGACAGCTCTGATAAGTAATGTATAAGCACTCCTTATGAAAAAGAAAACTATGAATAAGTGGGTTAAAGAATAATATGTCACCTATAAAGATGATACCTAAGCAGGAGCGATTCTGTGCCCCTGGCTACCCTGAGGCAGCCTTCCCGATTCCATCCCCGTGCTTACCTTTTGGAGTGGGTCTAGGAGGAGATACATTGCTAGTCAAAAAGTTGATATTCTTCCATTCAACCATATTAACATGCAGATCCATTTACTAACACTTATCTCCAATACAGTAAAAGTTCCATTAAAAATGTGATTACCTACAGTGGGTTATTATACAGGCGCATATTCTTATGTTAACCAATAAGTGCTAAATAAATAATCATAGCAATCGACAATGTGCTGAAACCTTCCACCCCGAGCCTGTCTCTATAGCTGTCTCTGTTGCCACAGGCGCTGATCTCCCTATATATACTTCTTCTGGAATATATATACATTTGGTCTGTCTCTATAGCTGCTTGAACCAAGCAAAATTAAATTATCGCTATCCCTATGTTATTAAAATAACAATGATGTGCTCCAGACATTTAGATTAAAGAGGAATAAGGTTTTAAATTCAGGACTGCATCCTTATCACTAATAACATGGAGTTAGCTGACAACATAAATATAGGATAATAATAATAATCTCTGTCGCTGATTTAGCTTGCTCTTAATCAGAGCTCACAACATTAGATACAAACTGCTTGACCATGTCTGGTTGATATGCAGTGGATGTATGGGGTTTGCTGGAGCTTGCAGATTTGCTGGCAAAGAGTGCTGGGCCTTGTCTGAATTTGTAATTATTTTTATTATTTGCACTGATGAGTTGTAGTTGTTATAATGCATTGTGTTATGTTTTGGGTAGCCGAGGATGAGTAGAGTATAACAGTGCTTTATTAGCAGACTCATGCAGCCATTACACAACAGGAACTTTTACTTTCACTTTTAAGCTGTCAGGGAGTATGCACAGTATAAGTCTGAGCACAGTGACATCTACAGGCCATTTGTATAAACACCACACATTGTATGCAGTCCTTACTCTGTATACTGCTGTGAATTTGTGCTTAATAAATAAAAAGCACTGATATCTCATTTAAAAGCCCAACCTGCTTAGTTTATATTGAAGGTGTTATTTTCCAGTAAAGTTATTTTCCAGTAAATACATTCCCGTAAATAGATTGAAAAGTATGAAAGCTTTGTGTTGTTCTGTCATAAAAAATATCCTAGAGGGCATACTTAAATTGCTGTGGTCCTGGTGGGATAATGATGTGTCACACAAGTTCACATACATTTTGTTGGGAGTTTAGATCACACAGTTTGCTTTGTGATATGTTTGACAACTCTGTGTCATCATTGTGAATGTGTAATGACTCTGTTCAGCATCTTTTGTAGTGATTATGACTGCATTTGATCTCGGTGACATCAACACCCTGGAAAACACCAGGTGAGTGCTGAGAGTGCATTCAGGAGTATGAATGAAATGAATGGAATGTGACCCAGAGAGATGGAAGCTGCCTGAGAAAATTTCAACATTCATACTCTGATCATCACAAGCCATGGGTGCAAGATGCTCTTAAAGAGAACGAGCCAGACACTTGTTCTATCTTCCTGGTTGGGACCAAAAAAGACACATTGGTAAGTAATTGTACAGCTAAAACAGCTGTTCTCAACACTTTTAATGAAGACTTTACATTATTATTATCATCGTCAGTCTCACCAACTTAATGATAACCAGAACCACAGCAATGTAATGTATTGACTGTTTCTATTGACTTCAGTTAGTTCTTGGTGCAAGTCACTCCCCCCACATATGCAAGCACGACTCACAGTCTGAAAATTAATGGCTTAATCAAAAATGTGTAGGCCTTAATTATTATGTGCTAATTATTTTGGAGAAATGTTGTTTAGAGAGGGTGGATGCAGAGGCTATAGGGGCAGCAGAACACTTGATCAGTCAGGGTCCGCAGAGAGAGTGTAAATCACCATCCACTGTATTTACATTGCACATGCTGGTGCAGCGATGGCTGTATGTACTATATGTGTAACAATACATTTCAAATAGATAATTTGGCAATTTTTTGTCAGTGAGTTACAGCTTGCATTTTAGTACACTGCAACCACTTGAAGTATTGTTTTTTTTTCACACTAGCTGCAAGTGTGCTCGTTTCATTTCCCTAACTAAGATTCTGCTTCTAAATACCACATGGGATGAGTAACACGCATGATATAAACTTTAAAAAAATTAGAAACCACACAGAAATTGTAGGTGGAGAAAGGCCGCAGCTGTAAACTTTATTTAATTTTCATTAAAACATTCCTTTTAATAACTCTTAGAGCAGTTCAAAATGTGTTATCCCCAGCCAACCACTGCTCAAACACCAGCCGGCTGCCTCGCTTTGTATAGACTTTAGTCCCGCCAACAATAACTGAAATTATACTTCAAAACAGCTGCGACAATATCAATATTTACTCAATTTTTTTTTTTTTTTTATTATTATTTATTAACATACATAATAACATACATTGGGTGGGTGGGTGGGAGACATGTCGTCTTACAGGTCTGTGACTTGACTGGTACCCGTGCCCTGATGCTCCCCCTTTTATAGGCCCAACAGCTGGTGCCAACACGTTGTTGCTGGGTAAAAACCTCTGCCCACCAATCACTGGCAGACACATGTTAACTTGTAGAACCAATCAATGCTATGCCCATGTACTAGAAACTTCTGTAACTCAATCCCACAATCCCTTGCGGTATAGGCCCTGCCAGCTTAACAGGGGCTGCCTCAGCAGAGGCCATTAACAATGACTATTTTCCTATTACAGCGTGCACTATCCCATGAACCTGAGGGCTAATTAAAGCCCCCATATTGCATGGGATGAGTAACACGCATGATATAAACTTTAAAAAAATTAGAAACCACACAGAAATTGTAGGTGGAGAAAGGCCGCAGCTGTAAACTTTATTTAATTTTCATTAAAACATTCCTTTTAATAACTCTTAGAGCAGTTCAAAATGTGTTATCCCCAGCCAACCACTGCTCAAACACCAGCCGGCTGCCTCGCTTTGTATAGACTTTAGTCCCGCCATGCCAAGACCAGCTAAAACCTTAGCTTGGACTTGGCCAACCCCACAACTTGATTGCTTTTTCAATGGCATCTTGAATGCCCATATTAAAGATGTCATTGCCAATATTTGATAAATGTACCCTATCATGCCAATAAAGGCCTTCTCCACCTGACTCCAATTCAAAATGGCGATGAACCAAAATGTTCACGCTTTTAGCAAATTTGGCTAAACAAAAATTTAATTTCTTCCTGCAACGCTCCAATGGGCGTACATTGGCATCTTGTAGCCAAATTAATCTAGGAATCACTTCCGACCAAATAATACAACTGTCTGGAAAAATGAAACGGAGCTGAGCTAAGTCCCTTTTGATATTTCTGATGAGGTCAATGGACCTCAATGAACCAATATCGTTTCCTCCTAAATGAATAAAAATTATAGCTGGAATGCCCCATCTAGTAGACATTTGCAACGCAATTGGTAACATATCATCCCATTTAAGACCTCTCAGGCCCATCCAAACTATATTTACATTTTTAATGCCTAGGTTGACCCCATAAGTGCGTTCTTCAGCTCGTTTCTTCGCTCGAAAGACAAAAGAATGGCCAATAATCCACACCATGAGCGGGTGTCCTGTAAAACAAATTTGTTGGAATTTATAAATTAATCATCAACCAAACTTGGCCGAACATATGAGCGATAGCGCTTAGAGGACCATCTACCTAATCTCATAATGGATTGCTCACTAAAGCCACAAAGCGCCGCCTGCGTGGCTGCACCAATCCTAAATGAATGCGTATTATAGTCTTTTGATGAAAGACCCACCGCACTAAGTGTCTTTTTAAGGACTTGTCTATATTGAAAGGTAGATAAAAAAGAGCCATCTGCATGAATAAAGAGTGGGCCTGGGATATTCGGTCGCAAAGCAATGAATTTTAAAAAGGTTGCAATAGGGCAGAGATATTCTATCGAAAAGGAACCCAACCAAATTAGAGTGCCTTTCCCTGTAGGATCTGTTTTGGATTTCTTAAGTATAATCCTAAATTTATCTTGTAGTAACATAACATCAGAAACATCGAGGCCCCCTGGTTTTTTCCTATTGCTAGAAATTGACTCACTAACTCTTAAAGCCGCAAAGAATGAAAAGACAAACAATAAATTGAATAATGTTAACTCATATTGTGAGAAACATACTTCTGGCAGTTTCTGGACTAACTTATCCAATAACAACAAGGTTATTGGTTTTCTGTTGTCAAATGTTTGACTAACTCTGGTTAAACCTTTTAATATTTGTTTAACTAAAAAAGGCTTTGTAAAATCTTGTAAGCCCTGTAATTTAAGGAAGTACGAAATACCTGCTAAATTTTTTGCAATTTTTGCATAAGAATACTGAGCCTCAGAAAGCTCCAGTATGTACCACAGAATTAAGTCTCTATCATGCCAAATTCCTTGACTGTTACTATCTTTAAAAAGAGCCCAATTCCACCAACTTGTTGCATATTCATTCAAAGTTTTTTCACTTAGGGCATTCTTTAAAACCTCACATGCTCTGGCAGTACAAGCCCCCAAAGGTAATCTGGACATGAGGCACCGTATGGATCCGGGTTGTCTGCAATCTTCCAAAATAGCTCGAACTGAAACCGAGATAAAGCATCGGCTATATTATTTTTAAAACCTGGAATATGCTTGGCTCTAATCCAAATATTGTACTTTAAGGCCCTAAAAACTACCTGTCTTAACAACCTTAAAACTGGCGGTGAATTAGAAGTCAAATTATTTAATACATAAACAACACCCAAATTATCAGTGTGCCAAATGATCCTTTTATTTGCTAAATGTGCACCCCAAATCTCAAGTACGACCAAAATAGGAAAAAATTCCAATAGCACTAAGTTTTTAGTTAGGTTTTGTTCATGCCAACTTATAGGCCAAGAATCGGAACACCAATGGCTATTGAATATAGCACCAAAACCAGTTGAAGACGCAGCATCTGTAAACAGATGCAGCACTGAACTTCCCATAAAATCATCTTGCCAATATGCCTTACCATTAAAATCATGTAAGAACTGTTGCCAAATGATTAGGTCCTCTTTAACCTCTTGAGGAATCCTAATGTGCCAGTTAGGATTTGATATTCCCTCAGTCAAAGCAATTAAACGTCTGTTAAATACTCTGCCAATTGGTATAATTTTTGTAGTAAAATTCAAATGTCCCACAAGAGATTGAATATGTTTTAACTTCAGCTTTTTGGCAGCCAATGTAGAATTAATCAGACTTTTTAACTGGATTAATTTATCCTGTGGTAATCTAAACTCTTGTTTAATAGTGTCAATTTCTATTCCTAAAAACTGCATCACAGTAGTAGGGTAAACTGTTTTTTCCTTTGAAAGAGGGATACCAAACTTGCTAGCCATCCAAAAACCTTCTTAAAAGATTAAAACAGTGGTCCGACTGAGGTGGTCCGACAAATAAAAAATCGTCTAGGTAATGCAATATAAACTTAGAATTAGTTTCATACTGGACTACCCATTGTACGAACGTGGCAAAGGCTTCAAAATAATAACAGGATAAAGAACATCCCATTGGGAGGCAACAATCAAAATAAAATAAACCTTCAAAATGGAAACCTAGTAACTTCCAACACTCCGGGTGGATAGGCAGTAATCTAAAAGCCGACTCAATGTCGCTTTTAGCCAGTAGAGCACCTTTGCCACATTTTTTAATAATTTCAATGGCTTGGTCAAATGATGCATAACTAACAGTGCACAATTCAGGGTCAATCCCGTCATTAACTGAATTCCCTGCCGGGAAAGATAGGTGATGTATCATTCTATAAGTTCCCGGTTCCTTTTTAGGAACAAGTCCTAAAGGCGAGATCCTAAAATCTACGAATGGTGGCTCCTGAAAAGGCCCCCTTATCCTGTAAGCTGCTAGCTCCTTAGCAATTTTATTCCTAACAACTTCAACATTAGCATTGATAGATTTAAGGTTATCCGGAACAACTAACGAATTACTATTCCTGAATGGGATCCAAAATCCATAACTAAAACCTTCTTCAATTAAATCCGCCATCCTGCGGTTTGGGTACTGCCTTAGGTAAGGAAGCATATTTATTAACTTCACCGGAGTTATCAAACTTTCCTGCTTCCTTTGACAATAATTTGTTGGGAGTAGTAATGAATTTCTTGACACATCGAAAGGCTGGATGGTTGCTCCCACAATGAGAGCACTCATGTTTAAATTTACAATTACCTTGCCATTTACAAGCAGAATCATTATACGCCCAACAAGTATTGTACTTCTGACCTGGTTTTTGCAACATCGGTGGGTTAGTAACTGGGCGAGGAGCCATCATGCCCATCCAAAGGTCAACATCCTTAGTACCCCAAGGAATCGACGTTTGAACGGCCATCTTCTGCCTAAACCGGTCCTCATAGACAAACCACGAAATACCTCCATAAGATTTGTATGCTTCTAGAATTATATCTACATGTTTAAATAAGCTAGCCCCCAACTGTGGGTGACCGGAACATAGGATGTTAGCATAGATGCAAAATGCCTGCAACCAGTTAGTAAAGGTTCTTGCTACTGGCCTACGCCTGTCTTCCTCTGCTTCACTTTTCTTATCTTTTAAAAATACTTTTACTGAAGGCAATAAAGATAGTAAATCTACATATTCTACCCTGTTTATCTTATCTTTAATAGACTGAGATAAATGTAGACCAAGGGGTGTTGTTTCACATAAAATAGAATCCCTAAATGCAGATTCAGGGGCCCCTGCGCTTGGCTGCGTGGACGCCGCGCCAGGGACAAGCAAACGAAGTAAAGATTTCAACAATTGAGCATTGTCAGTATTACCTATGTCTTGTGCAGTATTACTCTCATGAAGACTGGCTGCAGGTTCCCTCAACGGAGGCTGGACCTGTAAAGCAAGCACAGACTGGGTAGGGGAAGAAACTGGAGCTGTTGCTGTAGCAACTGCTCTAAAGGAGCCCACGCCTCCTTGACTAGAGGCTGGGTTGATTAAAGTGTTACAGCTCTGAGTGTTCAGGGAGTCGCCTCCCCTAATGGGCGGAGCCAAGAGGCCCTGGGATGCTGGTGGTGACATCGAAGGCCAAGCAGTAGCAGGGCTGGCCGTCACTTGTGAAGAAGCCGGAGCTCTAGAATTGATATCTACAGTAGGCGGAGCCACCCGCGCCTGAGCTGGGAAAGGAGTTGACGGCAGCCAATCAGGAAGAGGCTGGACGGCCGGACCGGCTGTCGTAGGTGCTGTGTTGAGGAGGGGCGGGTCGCAGGTCTGTATGTGCGGCTGGGCTGTGATGTGCGGCTGGGCTGTGATGCGCGATGTGGATGGCTCTGCTGGGGACACACCTCCGGTGGGCGGAGCTGCACGGCCTTGCGCTGCCGAAGTAGAAGCAGGCGGCCAGCCTGTAGGAGCAGTGCTGGAGCGGGAATGCCCGCCGCTCTGGGGAACCTTCTTCTTAGCTGAAGGATTCGGCACCGGATTTTTCTTCTTAGCCGGTCCCTTGAAGCTGCGGGTACTGTACCGCTTTAAAGGGGAGGGCCCCGCCGGACCTCTTGATTGAGTGGTGGGAGGTAACGGTGACGTCGCTTCTTCGGAAGGCGGCGACTCAGCGCCAGTTGCTATTCTCTGCGAGGAGGGGCGCAGACACGCTTGACTCAGTAGGCGGAGGTCATCGGCGCCAGCTTCAAATTGTGCCCAGCGGAGGATCTCTTCAAGGCGAGCTGCTTTATCCATTGCCGAACTCTGTCTAGGCGAAGCCGGATCAGCTCTGCTCGCAGGTCGTGACAAAGACATGTCGTCTTACAGGTCTGTGACTTGACTGGTACCCGTGCCCTGATGCTCCCCCTTTTATAGGCCCAACAGCTGGTGCCAACACGTTGTTGCTGGGTAAAAACCTCTGCCCACCAATCACTGGCAGACACATGTTAACTTGTAGAACCAATCAATGCTATGCCCATGTACTAGAAACTTCTGTAACTCAATCCCACAATCCCTTGCGGTATAGGCCCTGCCAGCTTAACAGGGGCTGCCTCAGCAGAGGCCATTAACAATGACTATTTTCCTATTACAGCGTGCACTATCCCATGAACCTGAGGGCTAATTAAAGCCCCCATATTGCAGTCTCTTTGTATCCTATGGGCATTTTTTCCTGATCTGGTTTCCTGCACTCTGTTCTTCAGCCCAGTGACTGACCAGCATGGGAATCCTTTCATGCATATGCCATGCAAATGTTCATGTGCAATTAATTAAATTTACATGAGCACATTTTTCTGAAACAAATCAGTTTGGAACCTCTATACAATAATAATGTTATTACATTACTATTATTATTACTGCTTTCCTCTGCCAAAAAGTATTGGGAAAACTAGTGAATGGCACTAGGGAGTTCTTATTATTTGACTTGGTCATAAATTGCCAAGCCAATAATTAATACTATTACAGAACCCCTTGAGACATCAATTGACTCACATACGCTTCTTCTTATCTTGGTAACATTATTCCAATCAAGAAAGGTAAATATACTCAACCTATGTAATTTCCTTGCATGTATTAAAACCATGCTGGTTTGTATCAATTTCATTATCACACAAAATATATGAAACAAATACTACTGTAGAGATTATACAATGCAGAAGCTGTGCATTACTTGTTGGCTTTAGTTCTCTAATACCTTTATAAATACTATATAGTACTTCTGCTTTCACACTATATTCCATTGTGCCCAGTTTTGCCTGCTTTCATGTTCAGCCTAATGCTTGGGTTTTTTAGTATCGGCTCTTCTGCTTGAAATGTGTACCCCAGCTCTGCATGCTTGTGTTCTCCCTGCTTAGTTCTGTGTAGTCAATCTCTTCCCATTTTTGGGTACCCCAGTTCTCTCTCTCTCTCAAGCTTTCTCTGCTTGCGCTGTGAACCACAGCTGTGCCTATTTGTATCTGCCTATTCTTTGTACCCAAGTTTTACCTACTTGCACTGTGTACCTCTCTCTGCTTGTTCTCTTTAACCTTCGTTTGCAATGCTCCTTTTGTACTGGTGCTCTGTTTTATTGTGCTGTGTACTCCAGCACCGCATTTGAATGAAGATCCTATGATTTTACAGTATTTTCCCTACAACCCTGTTTGTGTTGTGTATCCTTATTGATTCATTTTGTTGCCTTTTACAGCCTGAGGCAGAGTTGGAGAGAACTGAACAAGACTTGATAAAGAGTTACAAGCTGAATACTGGTCTGTATCAGCTAAAACAGGTCAGTCAGTGAAGAATAAGCACATGCATGTGTTATGTTGCTGCATAAATAAATGCATCTCTTTCCTGTTTATTTTTGTATTGTATGTTTACATGAAAAGGAGTAAACCCCTATACCTATGCATTGGCACCTACACAATCTACTGTACCTGCTGATATGCACATATAGATATTAGGTCACATATTTCTACGGTTCGGCCATAAGGAGTTAAAATCCTCACTAACCAGTGCACAACACTGCATATATTACATGTGGCAAGCATTTGATTTGTTCCGTGCTTCTGTCCTGAAACCGTTCCAATACTGAGGCTCAAACCATGGATTAGTAAGGAGAAGTGGAGCAGAAAGAAGGAGGAGGAACAGATCCAGAGCTTTGTGATTCATACTGCCCAGTGTCTTATTGTCACTCACATCCTGGATATGCCCAGCTCTTATTTCTACTTAAACACTTAGCAGAGAAAACCCCTTTGCAGCTCTTATATAGACATTTAAAGAGGTAAAACATGATTTAAAGAATTTTCAGAAGTACTAAATGTTTAAAGGAAAGGGGAATTTAACGCTAGGTGATTTGGTGTGTATACTTTTACTGATACGAAGAAACAAATGAGGCAGTTATCTATATTTAAATGAACTCACCTAATTCCAAGGGAGGAGTAAGTGTTGAATCAAAATAACGTTCTGATACTGCATTAACTGAATGTAGCATTTCTAATATTTCCTTTTACAGAAATGAATGGGAATTTGTCAGGGAAAAAAACAAAGATGCAGCTTAACATGAACTGCTGTTAGATCCAGGTAGAGGCTTTGTAGAGCATATCGCCATTACATCTACTTGCAAAAGCTCTGTGCAGGCAACAAAGCACTGTCTGTATGAGAACTAGCAGCAAGTCTCTAGAATAAATTGGTTTTACCTTGAACAATGTCTCACTGCCTAATGCATTACGCTGAAAATACCCCTTGGACATCCTTATGCTCAAAGGACATTTGTATTTCTTGGATATTTAGTCTACGCAATGGGAAGATTGCAGTGTGTTTAATATTGCACAACAAATAATGTAATTCATAAAGTGAAATGCAATAATGACTCAACCAAATTTTAGTTTTATAATACAGATCAAAATTAAATGACATTTATTCGCACCATTCTACGTAAACCCCTACTGCCATTATATTGTGGCAGTGGTTGTTCATGTTTTAGCTCTGTCCAAATTCCTGTCCTCCCCCAAATCCAGGCTCAGCTCAAAATGTTACCTCAAAATGGTTCAGTCAATAAAGGTAGAAATAATTGTAATCCCTGGAAGTCTGGAGACCCTGCTTAGCAAATGCTTGCTATAGCTTAAGCATCATATTTGGTTGTCTGTGCATTGTATAAGATAATGGTTAATTAAGCAGCCTGGTTTAGTTGATTTCCAACTTTAAACCCCTTTGAACAAAAACAGGAACTCTTTGGTATCAAGAACTCATATATCTGGTATTAAAGTGAAATTTTGGGAGATTATGTTGCATAGTGGGCATTGTAGGTGAATCTTGCACTTGCTTCAAAAAAGAGCCCTTAAATGTAAATGTATTCTTTGTAACTGGATTATTATCATTATATCATTACAAATTAAAGTGCCAGTATACAGGTTAATATGTAATTACTAAATTGTCCTGTTTTTTCCAACATTTCTGAAGGTATCTAGTATTGTTTATTCTGTTTTATGAACCTGCAGATCTAGAAAATACTCACCATTCATCAGCTGCTCCTTTGAGTGGTTTGCTGGATTAATCTGTAGGTCCATTTGATTTAGATTTACCTATGAACGTGTTACTGTTTCAGAGTGAAGTTGCAGGTTATATAACTGTAGTTTGCTACCAGTTTCATCATCATCAGTAGATATGTGGAGTTAGTCTTGTGTAAGGGTGAAGACACACGGAGCTACTTGTCACAGCTCTATTGCCATGGGCAATGCTGAGAATTGTCCAACTCCCTCCGTGTGCCTCCGCACTTAAAGGGGTGGTTCAACTTCAAGTAAACTTTTATTTTGTTATAGAAAGGCCAGTTCTAAGCAACTTTTAAATTGGTCTTCATTCTTATTTTTCATAGCTTCTGAATTATTTGCCTTTTTCAGCTTTTAAATGGGGGTCATGGACCCCATTTAAACAACAAATGCTCTTTAAGGCTACACATATATTGTTACTGCTACTTTTTATTACTCGTCTTTCTATTCAGGCCTCTCTTATTCATATTCCAGTCTCTCATTTAGATCAGTGCATGGTTGCTAGGGTAATTTGGACGCTAGCAACCAGATTGCTGAAACTGCAAACTGGAGAGCTGCTGAATAAAAAGCTAAATAACTCAAAAGCTATAAATCATAAAAAATTAAAACAGATTGCAAAATGTCTCAGAATATCACTCTCTACATCAAACTAAAAGTTAATTTAAAGGTGAACAACCCCTTTAAAGGGGTTGTTCACCTTCCAAACACTTTTTTCAGTTGAGTTGTTTTCACTTTGTTCACCAGCAATAAACACTTTTTTCAGTTGCTTTCCATCTTTTATTTCTGGCCATATTCCCCAAATTGAAGTTTAGAGTTACATATTATTGTGTCTCAAACTGGCAGCTCAATAATCCAGATGCAGATTCTGGACTATTACAATTTGCTACATTAGTTGATACATTTCTCAGCAGTATCTTTGGAGTATTAGCAACTATTGTATCAATTCTAACAGCTGCACAAAGATAAGAAATATATCAAGTAATGTATCAATTTAGAACATGATCTCCCCTCCCAGAGCTACTTCAGAAAGGCATAAGAATGTGAAAAATGTAACTTCAATATTAAAAAAAAGTGTCACAAATAGAAAGTTATTGGAAAAAAAGTCTTTATTTCTGGTTAACAATCCGAAAACAACTGAACTGAATTAAGCAAACACTAGTTTTAGCAGCAACATTCATTTTTTAATGCTAATGTGAACCATTATTCCCAGCAAACTCTCTTATGTTTTTAAAACTAAAGTCCTGCCTGTCTGAATGAAAACATTTAACTTATCATTTTAGGTTGTAAGCTCTAATGAGCAGAGAACAGTTTATCACCTGCATTGGACAGTATTTGTATGCAATTTGTACCCCCTTCTGTGCACTATATAAATATGTGTAAATAATTACAACTTTGTAATGGATTGTTATGTAATAATTCCTTTCTTTTATTATGTAAATTGACAAACGTTATGGTGAGCTATTGCTTTGTTGTTTTTGCTTTTACTGTCTATGCAAAATAGCAATAAATATAATTGGAAAAGAATAATTACAACTTACTAAGCCTCAGCCACTTCCCTTGAAGAGCTTGCCAGATCTGACCCAGAAAGACATGAAGACTTTTATTAAGAGCCATGAAATATGAAAAAGGAAGATGAAAGCTCTAAGTGTATAATATATGGAGAAATAAATGTATATAATAAAAATGTGCTTACAGTTGTGTCCCTCTTATTTAAGAAAAAATGAAAAAGACACGTTGACATTTTAATTTGTAGAATATTATGGTACATCATTATAACTGAAGAGCCATTTAACTGAAGACTCTTACTGAAATAAATGCACCAATAAATCATTGATGTGGCTCTAATGAAAGATTTCTGACAAAAATATTTTTTCCCAAACCTTTTAAGTGTCAAGAAATGGAACAGTATCATATGCCCATATATGGGTTGCGTTGTTGATGGATGCGGGTGTGTAAAATAATGAGATTTGATTTTTTTTAAAAGGAATTATCTTAATATGCACACAAAGAATTTGAAAGGTTCCCAAAGCAGCTTGTGAACACAGGGAAATGTGCCAGAACATCTGCTTTGCACATTAATGAGCTGCTAGCTTTGATGTGAATTTGTAAAAAGGATATGATTGTGTTGTTCAGAGTGATAGTGAGATCACCCTTACATTATATATTTTTAAGGGTTAAAAAAGTTAAAAAAAGTCTCTCAATGTAAATCATTTATGAGCCATCAAATATATATATATATATATATATATATATATATATATATATATATATATATATATATATATGGTATGTATTCATATAGTATATATACATATATACTACATATACTCATAGCCTAAGGGCAAGGCCAGACGTGGCGTTTTTGTGGTGTTTTTGTGGCGTTTTTACGTTGCATTTTTAAAAAAGTAAATATGCATAAACTGCACTACCACTGAAACTAATGGAAAACACACTATGGCAATTCACACAGGGCGCTTGCAAGCTGAAATCCGCCACAGGACGCCAGTATTTGCGTTTTTTTAGCAGAAACGCCAATACGTCAAGAAACTACCGAATCAATAGACTCTGCAAGTTTGAAACCACACTTTATGTAAATACGCAGCATATTTTATATATGGCGTCCAAATTCAATGAGAACAATGAGAAGTGCATGTTGGGAAAAGAATCCTACGTGATGAAAAACGCATGTTGACGGTCGCATGTGGTTTCAGTAGCATATTTACGCCTGGCTGTTCTTTTTTAAAAACGCAACGTAAAAATGCTGCAAAAACGCCACGTCTGGCTGTGCCCTTAAGCAATGGGTACACAGGCTGTTTATTTTATATATGGCGTCCAAATTCAATGAGAACAATGAGAAGTGCATGTTGGGAAAAGAATCCTACGTGATGAAAAACGCATGTTGACGGTTGCATGTGGTTTCAGTAGCATATTTACGCCTGGCTGTTCTTTTTTAAAAACGCAACGTAAAAATGCTGCAAAAACGCCACGTCTGGCTGTGCCCTTAAGCAATGGGTACACAGGCTGTTGTCAGAGGCTGATTAGCAGAGTAATTATGAAGGCTGAGAGAAGCAGATCAGTGCCCCTGCTCCATTGAATTGAATCTGATCAGGCTGTGTGCAGTCACACACAGGCTGAAAAGAGCCGCTGACAACAGCCTGTGTGTCTATAGCCTGAAGGAAACAGCTCTTCTGGAATGTGAGAAGGAGAGCCACAGGACTGACTGGTCCCTGTGTGTGAGAGAATCTGAGGGGAAACCAAGTAGGGTATGCACCTGTCTGGTTTTGAACAGGACAGCCAGGTTTTCGGAAGGGCTGTCTGAATCAAAACTGCCTGCTTGTTTTTTTTTGGACAGAACTCTCCTAGATTGACATGACTATCAGCCAATTGCCACATCATAGCCCTACCCGCTGACTGCCATGCCCTTGATGTAAGCCACATAAACTTTTTGTAGTCAGCACTTACCCACTTATCCACCTCTTAATAATTTAGGCGGTGCACATGTCCAGTGGCCCACAGTCCAGCCGGTTTAACAAGTATTCCCATATATGACACAGCTCCATTCAAGATGATAACTTAAAAAGCCTTTATTAGCACATGTCTTGCAGATCTAAAAGCCATGTACTAATAAAGGCTTTTTAAGTTATCATCTTGAATGGAGCTGTGTCATATATGGGAATACTTGATGTAACCCACCCCATGACATCACAGCCCCATGAAGTCACCACCTGCCTCCCTGCCTGGAGTTTATAAAGGTAAAAGGTGGCAACCCTAAAGCCAAGGAACCTATGAGAAAGCCAAGTGGTCTAACAGGTGCATTTCAAAGCAAAACCTGAGAGACTGTGGGTTATATAGATATAAAAAGGAAGATGAAAAGCCTTGTGGGTTTTTTTGTAGGGGCTTGGGCAATAGGCCCTCAACCCATGACACATGGAACCCATCTGTGTATTAGCCAAACAGGCCTAGGATTTTATTTTCTGTATTTCGTTTTGATTTTCTTTTGATTTGGAGAAATTTAATAAACTGGCCAAGATATCATATATATCAGAAAGAAGTTGGAAAATAATAGATGTAAGGTTTCCATCTGACTAGCATATTACCAGCCTGACCAGTACAATGGTGATTGATGTCAACGTTATTAAAAATGTAAAAAACATTTAAAAAAAAATACAGGAAAGACAGTATTTTGATTCAGAAAAGGTGGAAACCCTATGATGTGGTGTCATGGAGAAACTGCAACCAGTTTAAAGTGAACAGAAATTAGTGACACAAAGGAAAATATAAAATTGATATAGTTCAGAGTGCGTTATAGAATGCAGTAGTATCTAAGGAATAATAAAGGTCATTTTACCTGAAGACCAGTCAAATAAAGGCTTCTATTAGCAATGATGAAAATGATAGAGAAAAGTCCTAACAGCAAGGAAGAAAGAAGGAGATTGCTGTTTCCCTTTAAAGCAGGGGTCCTCAACCTTTTTCACCAAGAGCCACATTCAAATGTAAAAAGAGTTGTGGAGCAACACAAGCATGATAAAGTCCCCTGGGGTGCCAAATAATGGCTATAATTGGTTATTTGGTAGTCCCTATGTGAACTGGCAGCCTACAGGAGGCTCTACTTGGCACTATACTTAGTTTGTATGCAATTAAAACTTGCTTCCAAGCCTGGAATTTAAAAATAAGCACATGCTTGAGGACACTGACAGCAAACTCCAAGGGGATGGTGTGCAATATGTTGCTCACGAGCTACTTGTTGGGGAACACTGCCGTAAAGGAACAGTAACACCTAAAAATGAAAGTGTTTTGATGTAATTAAAATATTATTTACTGTTTCCCTGCACTGGTAAAACTGATGTATTTGCTTCAGAAACAGTATTTTAGTTTATATAAAAAAGCTGCTGTGTAGCTATGGCGGCAGCCATTCAAAGCTCAGGTTACATAGCAGATAACAAGTGCACTCTGCAGAATACCATTGTATTTCTTTACAGAGCTTATCTGTTATCTGTGCATTTTCTCCTTTTTCAGCACAAATGGCTACCCATGGCTACACAGCAGCTTACTTATATACACTACGGAAGTCTTTCTACAGCAAAGACATAACTTTTACAATGCAGGTCGACAGTACCTATAACTATAAAATGTTTTTATTTTTTCGTGATACTGTTCCTTTAATATTAGTAATCTACTTTATTCTTAAAGCACTCTATAGTTCAAAGCACTTTACAGAGATTATACAGTACGTCATTCATATTAGTCCCTGCCCCAATGTAGTTTACAGTCTACGGTCCCTATCACAATCATATACTATGTTCGGTAGTACCAAGATACAATTAAACGTCTGTATGTTTCTGAAGTGTGGAGGGAAACCCAGGTACAGGTATGGGGGGTCCGTTGTCAGGAAACCTCCAAATTACAGGAAAGGCCATCTCCCATAGACTACATTTTAATCAAATAATTCAGTGTTTTAAAAATGATTCATTTAGAGGCGAAACAATCCTATTTTGGCAATGGCAATAGATTACAGAAAGACCCCTGATCTAGAAAACCTCAAGTCCTGAACATTCTTGATAATAGGTCCCATACCTGTACTCCTGTATCAAATGCTAGTAGACCCAACATCTAGTGGGAAACCATCTTAATTTATAGTTTTGGCACACTTGGTGGATTCATATTACATTTTAAAAGGCCTACACTAAAGTTTGGTTGTTGTCTTTCATTTACAGCCTAAAGTTCTTTGGTTTTTTTGATTTGCAACAGGAATCCAGTATTGCTTTTTAATGGGTTTAAACTAAGAACATGTCAGTTTCTTCCTCTGTGACAGTTAATGATGTGGTGCCAGTGTCAGGTAGTGTCACAATGTATTTACTGCTGCTGAATTACTTTCCAAGGGCCTTAGTTCCTATTTTTATTCTGTAACCCTTGTTAAATCATTGTTAGAACCCCAATTGTTATAAATTATTATAAAGTGCTGAGTAACTTGCTCGCACTTTATAAATAAATTATGTTGATATATGTTGTGCATGTGTATACTTCAATTATAATTTAGCGATTTTTGCATTTTATCTTATTGTATGCATGTTACAGTTTCCCTTTTTTATTTTGCTTTATGCTTTTCAGGCTTATACTTGGCCCATAGAATATGCAGGATACCATCTGACTACAAACACTTGCCAAAAAAGAAATAAAAAAATACAAAATACCTGTGGCCTTCCAGCCTTAGAGACTTCACCACAACATTATTTATATATAGTGGTGTGCTGTAGGGTGAATCATTCATGTACATACGGAATGCATCTGTGACCAGGAAAGGAAATATTTGTGGCTTCAGTTCTTTGCCTGCAGTCTCATTGCACTAGTCACAGAGAGAGACCTCCAGACAGTCAGACTAACCCAGTTTTTGACTTATTGCTTCAGCATGAAAGGATGATGTTGGGAATACCATGTGGCTTCCATACGACTTCCATGAGCCCTGACCTTACTAAACATAGACAATAGGCTGGAAGATGTAAGAGTTAGAACCCTAATTATGGGATTACTAATTAATTAATTTACTGATTTCCTGCCCTTTGCTTAAGGGTAAGGGCACACCTGGAGATTCGGGCAGATTTAGTTGCCCAGCGACTAATCGCCTCTTCTTTGGGGCGACTAATCTCCCCAAATTGCTTTCCCATGTCTTCTGCCTGCTTCAATGAAAAAACGCCTGCGCCAATGCACTCGCTGCGCTACGATTTCCAAAGTTGCCCAAAGTTTACTTGTGAGGAAACTGCCAGCGACTTCAGAAATCGAAGTGTCTAATTTTCAGCAGGAATCCAGTACTTTAAAAGCATGTGATTTTAGGTCACGTGATTATGCGGTCGAAATTTTTTATTTCCCTCACCATACCCTGATTTATATATTCAAATTAGGGTTCAGATTCAGTTCAGGATGCACCAAATCATTTTTGAAAGCATCCTGAATGCCCCTGAATGCATGTGTCCTCCATGTAGCATTAAATCTTCTCCTGCATCAAGGGAAATGTACATCTGCCAGTCATACAATTAGTATCAGCCACTCTGTGATCTTGGCACCAGGCTGGTATTTACAAGTCCAGCTGGTAAAAATAGAACTAGCTATCAATAATGATAACACACAGGACAGAGGTCAATCATGGTTTCATTATTTTTGCAAACCTATGCAACAATAAGTATTTATGCTACCTTCACCCTTTAATTAAGTTTCAGTGTGATTGTGGACAATATTGTGAGACAATTTGCAATTGGACTTCGTTTTAGGTTTTTTTTTTTTTTTTTTATTTAGCCTGTTGTTCAGCAGCTCTCCGGTTTGGTATTTTGGTTTGGACAAGAGATGAGAATATGAATAGCAGCAGGCCTACACAGAAAGATAAGCAATAAAAAGTAAGAACAGCAATAACATAGTAGCCTCACAAAGCAATAGTTTTTGGCTGCTGGGGTCAGTGACCCTCAATTGAAAGTTGGACAGAAGGAGTGCAAACAATAAAGAATGTATAAAAATAAATAATGAAAACCAGTTGCAAAGTTGCTGGGAATAAGGCATCCCATAGAACATTAAGGGGCAGATTTACATATGGTCGAATATAGAGGGTTAATTAACCCTTGATATTTGACTGCCGAAGGTAAATCCTTCGACTATCGAAGGATTTACCACAATTAGTTTGATCGTTCGATTCAAAGGATTTTAATCCATCGATCGAACGATTTTTCTTCGACCAAAAAAAGCTTGCAAAGCCTATGGCGACCTTCCACATAGGCATTGGACATTGAGGATCGGTAGGTTTTGGATGGCAAAGTTGGGGGTCGAAGTTTTTTTTAAAGAGACAGTACTTCGACTATCGAATGGTCGAATAGTCGAACGATTTTTAGTTCAAATCATTCGATTCGAAGTCGAAGGTCGAAGTAGCCAAAAAACATTCGATATTCGAAGTTTTTTTTATTCTATTCCTTCACTCGAACTGAGTAAATGTGCCCCTAGCAGTTAACTTAAAGGTGAACTACCCCTTTATCAAGTATGAGGGATAACAGGGTTAACATTTAAATGACAAGAAATTATAGATAGCTAGTAACTCTGCCTTTAGATTGTAAACTCCGCTGGGGCAGACACTGATGTGAATGATGTATATAATTCCAGTACAATGATGTATACATGTGTCAGGGCTATATAAATAACAGATAATGAATAATGAATGATACTGTATATATGCCCTACTACTGAGCATGTTCCAATCCATACCGATGGACGAACACCAGCATGAAGTCACCCTACCAGCACTGAGCATGCGCACCACCTACTCAGCAACTTTAATATCCCCTCAGACTACCAGCACTGAGCATGCGCACCACCTATTCAGCAACTCCAGTCAGACTCCCAGCTTTGAGCATGCGCGGTTCGGCCCAATCAATGACTCGCAGAGTGTAAACAGTATCTACAGTTGGTATATAGGTAGTTCCCGTGATTAGCATCTCTGCCATTAAAATAATTTAACGTGCAAAATTAGGGACACGTCATTAAATACATATTGTTTTAAAAAACTACAGCGTGGAATTGGTTAATTTGGAAAAATCAAATCAGCCATTAATCAGGCTTGACGCGAACTACATCGGCCACCGTCCCCCGACGGAATTCTGGTAGTTGTAGTTTACCAACATCTGGAGGGCCGGACAGCAGCAGCAGCACAGATGCCCATTGGTCATGCCTGACATTAGCTGTGGCAACAGTGGTACCGAGTACCCTAAGCTCCTCACACGCTTTATGACACGGGGGGAGGAGCCGCGGCGCATCCACCCCCAGCAGCACTCACACACGGACTCGGAATGACACACAATAGAGAGGCAGCCCAGCTGATAGTATCTGAGGTTCGGCCACAGGGCCCCTGAATACAGAGGGAAGCGCTTCTGTTCCGGCACAAGACTCGAATCCAATTTTACGGAGACTCGCTGTAATCGCAGTATCGGACATGAGAATAGGGGATCCTGCTCCAGGCACAATGACCCCACTCTGCACTGAAGAGTATTAGGAAGATACCGAGTAGGACCTGTTGTGGGACAGAGATCGCCCCAGAGCCGAGTGTTACATGGGAAGAGCGTAAGCTAAAGGGACACACTGGCTCCTCTCCCGCTAAGCAGAAGTCGCAGTTGACTGACTAGACACAGACGGTTTTATAGCTCAGTGGGACCATGCTCGACTCCCCATGCTGAACTGGCCCCTCTTTGGTCCTGGGGCCAACAAACAGAATGCTGGCCGGCTTCGCGGAGGCGTGGCGGGCTCAGTTCCCGGACGCGGAGCCGCCTCGCATGGAGTTGCGCACAGTGCGGGACATGGAACAGGAGTTGGAGAGGTGCCGAGCCTCTGTCCGCCGGCTGGAGAGAGAACTTAATAGGGAGCGATTCCGTATGATCTACCTGCAGACTCTACTGGCTAAGGAGAGGCGGGGCTACGACCGGCAACGGTGGGGTTTTGAGGATCGCCATCGCCAGGTACGAGATCCCATTGGAGAGGAAAGGCTCAAGAGCACAGGAAGAGAGGAGAGGAGCCCAGAGAACAACCTCAAGGGGCCTGGCCGAAGGGAACCACCAGTTGGTGCTCCTGACTTGTCCCCCCGGGATGTCAACCGAGGGCCCCGTCGCCTTCTCAGCCTGACAGAGCGAGAGGACCACGAGCAACGATCTGACAGGCTGAGGAGAGCATCATCCCACCCTGAAGGTAGTCCAGGACTTAGGGGACCACAGGTTGCTGATCTTCATGGAGTGCGGGGCCGCTCCTCTGACAGCAGCTGTGGGTGGGATGGAGAATACGAAGAACCTGAACTAAATGCACACTTTCTGCAGGATAATGCCTTACACAACTCTGGGGGAAACTGGAGTGAGGCCTGGCCCCGTCGCTCCTTTTCTCCAAGGAGTTTCGAGGACATAGGGGGTGGGTACACGCCAGACTGCAGCTCCAATGAGAATCTGACTTCCAGTGAAGAGGAGCTGTCATCGGGCCCCTCTGGCAGGGTGTCACCCAAAGGCATCTGGAGCCGCTCCCCTCCTTCACCTGGTAGTGCCAGCCCACCCACTCCTCAGGCTCCTGCTCGGCAGTGCCAGCTTAGGATTGCAGAGGCCGCAATAGTTGGAGTTCGCAGGAGTGGCCAGATATGGCCCAGTTGCACTGAGCCTTTGGGAAGGGATCAAGGTTGCCATGGAGATGGAGGTGAGGCTATGCAGGAGAGGAACTTTACACAACCAACAGCTAACTCCCAGTGTTCTAACAACTTAGAGTTTTTACAACACAGGGAGTTGATAACTTGGCACCTAGTGCATTAAACTAATTACTTTAATACTCTAAAAATTCATTTATAGCCATGATACTTTAGTGACCCATGATTCATATCATGAGACTTTTTTTCTTTTGTAACTTATAAATCTACTCCAGTACTGGTCATACTCAACTCACAAGGGCATTTATAACCTAGCAAATTAACCTATCACTCCTTCAATAGAAACTGATCGAACCATGCACATGTAAAGAAACCTTTGGGCAATGATTTTATGTCAGGGGACTGCTCCGTATTCAACAAAATTTCAGCTTCAGTAGCTCCCCCGATTAGCACTGAAAATATTTTGCTATGTTGTAGTCATGTGCATGCCTACAATAGCTTCTAGAATCTGAATTACAAACTAGGCCTGCATGGTATCATTGATTGCCATAAGAAGAAGAAAAAATACAGATTAAGCTATGCTGATTAAATAGGTTTGAAATCTGTATGTTTTCTGTATACACATATTTATTGTACTGCCAATAAGTTGTTGATTAGGAACCAGAACCTTTGCTTTCTTGGGCTGAGGTACATGACATAGTGTACACAATTACTGCCAATTTAGTTTTGGAACTCATAAGGTCTGTTTTGCCTAAATTTGGGCAATCTAGATCTGTTTATGTGGTTTATTGTATTTGGTGCCCTCTTAGCCAACGAGGCATGCAGTAATGGTTGGCTTTATTAATGTCCATAGGAGAACCTATCCCAAGTACAGTCCAAAGCAATGTCAATCCCCCACCTTATTCTGTAATGTTTGTTGCAATGCAATGATTGCAAAGCGTGGGTCTTGTGATGTTTCATGACATTTCAAGCAACACAAAAAAAACAAAGCGTCCTAAAGTAATGAAAAAAAATGAAAAATGATAATTTATATAAACAACCTGCTGTATAACCATGGGAGCAGCCATTGAAAGCTGAAAAGGGAAAACAGGCACAGGATACAGAGCAGATACCAGATAAACTCTGTAGTATACAAAGGGAGTTTTCAGAACTTATCTGTTAACTGCTGTGTATCCTGTGCTTCAGCTGTGCTGGAGTGGCTGCCCCATGGCTAAACAGCAGTTTGGTTATATAAACTATAGTTGTTTTTCTGAAGTAAACACACCCGTTTTGCCAATGCAGGGCAGCAGTTCTTTATATTGGCTTTCCTTTAAAACATTCATTTTTTTTTGTTACTGTTCCTTTAAACTGAACTTATAGATTGCTAAAGATTTTGTGGCTGATCTAAAGTTGGCCATAGATGCACTGTCAGTTTTCATACCATGGTGATCAGTTATATAGTTGATAAGATAGGTTAGAAATCTTTTGTTGAATGACAATAATATCTGACAATATCCATGAATGACGCGAGTCACCCGAAGTCAGTGGCTTCGCACGAGCTGCCGGGGGGCTCCGAGGGGGTGCGGGCCCTGGCCCAATCCGCTCACCACTGATTTTTGTCTCAGAACATCCGCTGATTTTATTTTTTCTTACTTTAAATCCTACAGAGTAAAACTGAATGTTTGTTTTAGATCATGGCATTAAAACATACAATCCAAATGCTGGCTATACGATGGTGAAAATCTGAATGTTTATGGTCAGCTTTACTCCTAGAGCCCTCTGAAGCTAAGGTCTGCTTGTCTTCTTATGAGGGTCATTGCACCCTTCAGTTGTACTGGTTGCAAATAACATACCCAGGGTGTATAGTTATTTTCCCTGTTATAGAAATGTTATGCTGTGCTGTACACAGGATGTTCAATATGGGTTACTTCTAGTAACCATAATACAGGTAATGGACCTGTTATCCAGAATGCTTGACCTGGGGCTTTCCAGATAACGGAACTTTCCTTAATTTGAATCTTCATACGTTAAGTCTATTAGAAAAGCGTCTGTGGGAGACAGCCTTTCTGTAATTTGGAGCTTTCTGGATAATGGGTTTCCAGATAACGTATCCCATACCTGTAGTTAAATTGTGGAGACTGAGATGGCTTGAGGCACTAAAAACTGGAATAGAAAAGGAACCATATTCTTAATTTCTGAGTTTAAAGCTTTCTGATTTTGATATCACGGCTTTAGTTATTACTAGTGAATTTCCTTTTTATCAATTATGGAGTATTTTCCTCTCATCACTGACACTTGAGCTGAGGTTTCTGTGACTTCTCTCTAGAGAATGTTAATCCATATATATTCTCATGTTTCCCAACGCATAAACTGCTGACCTAGTTGTTTCAAGCACCCTCATTGAAGTGTTCATATTGCTGTATTAGCTGAAGCCTTCCCTTCGTGCTCTGTTTTTAACTGCTCCCTTTAACCCCTTTTGTTGCTCAGTAGAAGTCATGAGCTGCTAATTTGCCATCAGTGCAAATGCAGCAAGTCCATTTAGTCATAATTGATGGCGATTTTTTGTCCTCTGTACTTAGTAAAGTTGCTATAAAATCATCAGTAATTCTTGTCATTGCAAGGCTGATTAAAGTAGAACTAAAAAAGAAGTAGGCTAGGAATGTTATTCATTGTGTTTTAGGGTCGGACTACACGGACGTTTTCATCGCGATGAAAAACACATGCGATGAAAATAAGGTAAAAGATAGAAATGTCTGATAAAATCGCAGCATTCATCCGACATGACACGACTGTCGGATGCAGACACTGCTTACCTTACTCTTACATTATTTCCGTCCCATGCGATTTGTCGCAGCACGTCAGATCGTACCGAAATGTCTGTGTAGTCCTTCCCTTAGGCTTCTGTACCAGTCCAAGGCAACCACAACATTTTAGCAGTAAAATCTGTGACTCCAAAGATGCCCCAGTAACTCTCCATCTTCTTTTCTGCTGATTCATTGCACATGCTCTGTGCTGCTGTCAGTTACTGAACTTAGGGACTGACTCAAACTATACAGTACACATAGCATAGAATGTGTAATATAAGGCTGTTTAGTAATTAATACAGATAATTACTACATTGCAGCACAGAAACCAGTGCAACTGGCATCTGAATTTCATAATCAGCCTTGTAGCATCAGCTTATATTTACAGGCCAGCCTTGTTTTCTGCTTGATACTTTTTGATAACCCCTGAACTTAGCTTCTCAACAGCTGCTCAGAGCCCACTGAGCATGTGAGTGTCGCAGACACTTTCCAAGACGGTGACCCCCTGTGACAAGTTTGAAGTCCTGGATCATTGCTGCTATTGAGAAGTTGAAACTTTAGGCTTGTGCAATAAGGTCATGATATAAAATATGACATTTTTAGCCATATTAATTTTTAGGGTTTAGTTCTCCTTTAAAGGCTGATTCAGGCCTTGTGAGTTACAAAGCGTTAGCCTGCCCTTATACTCTTCCACGAGGCAGCAACAGGACATATCCAGAAAATGTTGTTGGGGGAAAGGAGGAGGGCAGCTGTTATCTAGTCTATCTTGCACAGACCATCTGTCCCTGCTTCGTATTTAGTGGCCGGTTCTGCTAGTTATGAACAATAGTCATGGCACTGGCACCTGCTAATCCCAATATAACTGAAAGGGTCTGTCAAAGACCTTACTGTTCTTTTAACTGCCTCTTTATTGGAGGCATTTTTTTCTCATTCTAGTCACTAATACATTCTTAAGCTGGCCATAGATGTAAAGATTTTTAAAAGATCTTTTCGTTATCGTAAGACCAAGCTTATCTTGAAATGATCATTTAAATTTACAAACTATCCATCAACTAAAAAGACCATTTCAAGCGATATTGTCTAGTTGAAGCCAGGAAAATTGAGGGGAGCTGCCTGCTTGGCCCTGCAAACATAGATTTTACTGTGACCAATGAACATATTTTAACCTGGCCGACCAATTTTCTGACAGATGTCGGACGAAAAATCGTTAGATGCATGATTGTTCGATTCCCTCTAACCTCACGATAATTTGATGGATTGGTTGGATTGCACTAAAATCAGTTGTTCACCAAAGAAAAATCTTTGCGTCTATGGGGACCTTTAGAGTATCAACACTGCAACACCACCTTTTTAAATACAGTTGTTGGCTAAAGCAAATCTATGCGCTTGATGGTTGTGTGACTTGGGAAGAGGAAGATGCTATGTGTCGTATACATCAAAGTTGACGAAGGGCCACACCTCCGAAACGTTACATCTGACGTAATAAACGTGCAGGGGTCACCCCCGCTACACTTGCTATCGTGTGTCTGGCATCTTTCACGGATCTTCAAGTAGGAGAGGCGCCAACCTCTCTAACCAGCACCGGGCTTAAGCTAAGAGAGAGGTGGGGAAAAGAGGACGAGTGGGAAACTTATACATCAGTCACAGATAATGGGGCCAGAGAGTGAAAAGGAGGTCATGTGACTTTGTCTTCTCCCCTGCAAGATATTTACAACCTAATCCCTTTGTGTCGACTCAACCTTATCAGGCTTTGAACAACTCAAGCTCTGCTAATGGCCAAGCCCTTTTTTGCACTGATATGCATTTTATTAGCACTTTGCTACAGTTTGCCTAGAGTTAATATAGCACTATTAATCACCTGTTCACCATTACTTAAATCAGATATAAAATACATAGGAATAATTAAAGATTAAATTTGTGCACTTTCCCTTGCTGTAATTCAGCTTCTCTCACTGGACACTGGTACTAAGGAGTCTTTGGTTTAGAAAACATAAAGGGAGCATCTTTATGTGAAAATGCTGTTACAAGAGAATCAGAATTGAGCGATCAAAAGTAAAAAGGTGTTACCTTTGTAAAGCAGGCCATACATGGCTAAAATTTTACGGCCCCCATGCGCAGGCCGATAAAAGATGCTGACAGACCGAGTCGGCAGCTTATTGGCCTGTGTGTTTGTCTATTCGATGGGTGTCCCCGTTTGATATCTGGACAAAAGTTGGCTAGATGTCCATCAGCAGGGTAAAAAGTCCAGTCTGATAGCGGCCGCATGTGTTCGTTGATGCTGTCCCGCGATCCTACTGCCCATATTGCCTCCATTCAGGCCCGGACTGGCAATCTGTGGGTTCTGGCAAATGCCAGAAGGGCTGCTGTACGGTTCCATAGAAAGTTACCATAGAGTGGGCTGGTTGGGGGCTGTTTGGGCTGGTTGGGGGCTGTTTGGGCCTCTGCGTACTTGGAATGGCAGGGCCTATTTTGACTCCCAGTTCAGGCCTGCCTCCATTCTAACATTGGGCCCTAGGGCCCATGATCGGATCAGCCCAATATCTCCCACCTTAATGTGGGCATATGAGGGAGAGATCCGCTCATTTGGCAACATCGCCAAACAAACGTATCTCCCTGTGTATGGCCACCTTAAGATGCTTATTTGTGCACATGTATGGGGGCCTCCTTAACAGATATCTGCCTGAAAATCAGACACATTTTTGGGATGTGAACCACATTGGCTCATTGATGCAGTCCTCTCCTACAACCTGCATTTACCTTTATTATGATCCGATCTTTTGGCCTTTTTAACAACATCACCCAGCACAAGGTAGTCATTTCAGTAGAGATTCACTCTGATCTTCAAGTGTATGACCACCTTAAAGCTGGCCACAGACACAAAGATCCGATCGTACAAATCAATGTACTATCGGACTTCCCCATCTCCCGACCTGCCACTAACCATTCCGATCAAATAAAATAGTAAAAGAACAGATCAGCTGATGTTCTGCCCCAGACAGCAATCGTACGAAAGTTATGTCTGACCAAAGCTAGTGAAAATCGGACGATTGGCAATACATGCAGAGATATTATCGGCAGCAGACAGAAACCTTTTAACCTGCCCGATCGACCAAACACCTGATCTCCGCCGGGTGAAAAATGTCGGGACTCTCCACACACGGTCCGAAAATCGTGCGAATCCTCGATTCGTACGATCAGATCTTTGCGTCTATGGCCAGCTTAAAAATTAATATTGGGCAATTACAGCAGACCACTATCCAAGTCTTATGCCAATATCGGTCGTCTTGTGTCCTGCCGTACATGCAATGAATATTGTACAAAATGAAAGTTTCATGTGATATTATCTGTGCGTCTATGGCCACCTTTAGATCAGTGTTGGTTCTACCTTTCCTTATTTACGAAGTACATACCACAAATAAGCATTATTTTGTTTATATAGACAGGAGGTATGACTAGCATGTGCAAGACATCAGAGATGAGACAATAGAGCTGGTCTGTAAGTGCATTTACACACAATAGAGCATTGAGCGTTGTGTACAAACACAACAGGGAGATCAGCTGCATGACAGTAACAATGAAAACAGATAATATAAATGTGAATGGAGCTTGTTAGACACAGTAGTGATAACATATTTTGTTAAAGCTTGTAAAGAAAAACATAGGGTTAACCCTAGCACACTGGCGGGTTTTTTGTGCATTGATGCACATTTGGGTTGCAGATTTGAATTTTCCTAAATGAATCTGCATGCTATGTGTAAGGCAAATGTGCATAATGTGAATCGGCCGATCCACAGGCATCCACTTAGTTGTGTGTCTGCTCCTGGAGCCACTGCAATTGCCCTACTGCAGACACATGGAGTGGATTTTGGCATTGAAATGCATACTTGCATTTTTCGACACCCAAATGCTGTCCATGTGCCCACATCCGGGCCAATGCAGTAGCTTCATGTGCAGACACAGAAGGTTGCAAACAAAAGCTTAAGGGCTGTTTTTCGCCTGTGCTTATTTGCAGGCCAGGGAACAGCCCCATGTCCCAGCAGCCTAACAGTCCTTATCTGTGCCCATGGGACAGAGCCCAGTGTGTGACACAGATATATCATCTCTGCCAGTCCAGCTCATACACTCAGCTCACTATTCTGTGTATGGACACACACTGGGCTCTGTCCCATGGGCACAGATAAGTTCCTACATTATTACACTCAACATAATCAAAAATTTATGGCTAAGGACTGTTAGGCTGTTGTGCTGATGTGGCAGGTTGTTGCAGATGCCTGTATGAATAGAGGTTGCCCAAGCTGGCTGACACGAGACAGGCACTCACAGAATGTTCCACAGCACACTGTGTTGCACCTGTTTAAGATCTTTAATTGGTTACTCAGGGTTTAATCCCAAGTGTGCCAACAGCATGTTTGCAAACTGATACAGCAACAGATCCCAGCTGCTCTGGAACTGAAGCAATATCCATCATGTCTGCTACTCTCTAGCATAAACCTTGCACCTTTTGATCAATAACCCTTGAGGAAAAACTAAACAGCTATCTGTTTTTTTTTTATTCTGCATGTCTCTCTTTTTTGCTTGACTGTTTCTAAAAGGAGATTTGTGGCATAACAGAATTAGCTTTAGTCATGTATTATTTGGTATGATTAATTGCTTGACAACGCTGGCAAGAAGTATTTATATAAGAGGCAAAGAAATGATGTGTTTTGGCTCAATTACTGCAACTGTTGGCATTGCTTGAAGGCAGGTTTTAACAAACTTTTATAACTCTTTGAAATGTTTCATGCCGGCCCATTTGCCTGCCAGCTAAAACTCAGAGCTACCATTTTGGTTATTGCATGTTGATAAGTAAATATGGTAAGTGGCAGTACCCTGTGTTGCTCTTGTTAGAACTGTTAGTGACCACAGTGTTGACAAGTCCTCTTCTCTCTAATAGCCTGTTCAAATATGGGATACGTTATCTGGAAACCCGTGATCCAGAAAGCTCCGAACACATTACGGGTACATTACTCCGAACACATTACGGGTACATTACACTCAGTTTGTTGGTGCACTATTTTGGTTAATATTGCATTATGTTTGTTAGGGATAATGACCAGCGATAGCATATTGTCTCATTTTGCAGTGTGGTGGGACTTAAATTTGTGTTTGGTAATATTAGTTGTACTGGACAGTTTTGTTTGGCATTGGAAGTCCATGTTGATTAGGGATTGTTCTTGGCACAATATGGCATTTAGTTATTGTAGTCTGTGATGGTGCATTGTGCAGGTATGAGATCCGTTATCTGGAAACCCATTATACAGAAAGCTCCAAATTACGGAAAGGCTGTCTCCCATAGACTCCATTATAATAAAATAATCCAAATTTTTACAAATGATTTCCTTTTTCTCTGTAACAATAAAACAGTTTCTTGTACTTGATCCAAACTAAGATATAGTTAATCCTTATTGGAAGCAAAACCAGCCTATTGGGTTTATTTAATGTTTACATGATTTTCTAGTAGACTTAAGGTATGAAGATCCAAATAATGAAAGATCCGTTATCCAGAAATCCCAAGGTCCCTAACATTCTGGATAATAGGTCCCATACCTGTACTGGTAAGTGACTATATTCAGCTGCTTAATGACACACTCATGAGGGTACTCTGTGTTGGCACAGGGATCCATTTTTCCATGAGATGTGTAAATTCCTGGTATACTCCCAATGCTTCCTGTCTGGAGATTGTGGAACATTTTTGTAAATGCTGATGAGTCCTAGCAGGAAGCTAATATGATTATTTACTGTCATCTCCCCTTCACCAATCTGGCAGCATTCCTGAATCTTGCTCTCCCAACCCCAAATATAGAAACACGTCTCTAAAACATTCATTTATCAGCTTCTATCTCTAGCAGTTCCTGTGTAACTACTATTATCTACGTGTTCCAATCCCCTCCTTATTTTGAGCCTCATTGCATTACCTACCAGACTGGAAAAACGGCTCTATGCAGCAGAGGCTGGAAAATCCAAATGATGGGTAAATAAAGTGTGATCAATAGAAACCATCAGGGCTTCGTTTCCAGAGACTGAATGTCAATAAATTGACTATGTGACAGTTGTAGGTTTGGTTTCTATCTGCAATGTTTGACTGTGCCAATGACCTCGTTGCCCCTCTCAGTCAATTTAATGTTTTTAGGATCTGTGCAGCATAATGCAAAAAAGAGCAGTATGCTGAAAATATATACACAACCTGACTACAGTTCAAGGAGAACTGTAATGTGTTGATGTGGGGAACCATGTGAACGTTTAACTCATTCTTTTTTCCATTCCCATGAGTGCTTCCAGTTTGTGCTATTGTTAGATTCCGTCTGTAAGTGCCGGTATCTACAGTGAAAACAAAAAAACAAACAAAAAAAAACAAAAAAAACAAAAAAAAAAAAAAAAAAAAAAAATATATATATATATATATATATATATATATATATATATATATATATATATATATATATATATAATTCCATAAAGAACCGCACTCCAACTTGTTCTGATGAATAAAGTCACATTTTATTGTATTTAATTTGCATGTCCAACTTTTCGGCCCTCCTTAGGGCCTTTGTCAAGGAGGGCCGAAACGTTGGACATGCAAATTAAATACAATAAAATGTGACTTTATTCATCAGAACAAGTTGGAGTGCGGTTCTTTGTGGAATTCTATGATAACAAATTTTGATCCAGCACCCACCATCAAACTAACAGATCCGGATCAGAGTGCGGCTGCTTATGCTGAATTATATATAATAATAATTAATAATTTATTTATTTGCTTACAAGAAAATAAAAGAAACAAACATTGAACAGCTTCAGTTTTCCTGGTTGCCCTCTTTATCTGAAGATATAACAAAAACAATTTTTTTGTGGTTTAAATAATAGCCAAAAAATTGTTTTCAGCAATATTTATTGAACTCGTTGAACAAGGGGATAAACTGCCTTTGTAGTGATTATCTATATTAATTACTAATCAGCCTTATACTGTATTGTGACATTTATATTCCAAGTGTAGTGTATATTTTGAGTCGGTGCTCAAGCTCAGTATGTAGGGATGCACCAAATCCACTATTTTGGATTCGGCCAAACCCCCGAATCCTTTGTGAAAGATTCAGCCAAATACCGAACCGAATCCGAACCCTAATTTGCATATGCAAATTAGGGGTGGCAAGGGGAATTTTCTTTTTTACTTCCTTGTTTTGTGACAAAAAGTCACGCCATTTCCCTCCCCGCCCCTAATTTGCATATGCAAATTAGGGGCTGAATCCGAATCCTGCTGAAAAAGGCCGACCGGAATCCTGGATTCGGTGCATCCCTATCAGTAAGTGACAGCACGTAGCATGTGCAGTGAATCCTCAGAAAAGAAGATGGGGAGACACTGGAGCATCTTTGGAGGCACAGATCTTCCCTGCTAAAAGGCTGTGGTTGCCTTGGGCTGGTACATAAGCCCAAAACATAATGTACAATATTACTAGCCTACTTCTTTATTTAAGTTTTAGTTCTCCTTTAAATTAGATTTAAAGTATGTCAAATTCTTTAACGCTTAAATCCATTTAGTAAATGCAGCGGTTTTGTACAGTTTGGGTTTGAACTGTTGTTCCAGCATGCCACTTTTAGTTCATTTGGAGTACCTGATTTCAGCAGACAACTCTGGAGTACAACTCAAGCCAAGCTGAAGTTTTTTGGCGTTATATCTAGGAGTTTCCTCTGTACCATAAAATTTATTTCCTAATGTGCCAACTCCCATTTGTTTCAAAATTAGAACCTTCCTGTGCCCTGTTCCAACACTATCCCGCGTGGTCCCCCCAGGCAGAAATGAAAGTAGACCAGCAACATTGTTAATCTCTCAGTAGCAGTTTTTTTCTCCTTGCATAATCTTTTCACCGTCTGTCATATTATTCATGTTTTTTTCCTTGAGGACCAAATTACAAGTTCTTCTTGGCCACAAAAAGCACCAATTGAATTTCTTTAGCTTTATGGGATTCTTCACACCTTTACTTTTTTTAATTGCTAAACCTGCTTTTGAAAGGCAGGTTTAAGCTCATCTCAGAACATGAGTTGTGCCTAAAAGTGCTTAAAACTGTATAAACTTTATGGGGGGGGGTATATGTCTCACTAGCAGTTTCACGTCTGACTCCTCTCCTTTAGATTCATCTCACTGCAGGGGATCACCTGGGGGTACCGATGAGCAGCGTTCTCTGCATGAATTGATGCCATTTATTGATGAATCCCCTTCCTCTTCACCTCAGCTGAGTGCCAAGAGCCGTGGAAGTAGAGATACCCACTCCTCTGGGTCTCTGGAGTCCAGTAAATCGGTGAGTACGAAGGTAGAATCAATCATTGGTGTATGTGTATGTGCACATGGGGGAGTGGAGGACAGGGAGAGGTTGGGGAAAGGGTACAAAACTAAAGTTACTAAACAGGTAATCATCCAATCAATTCAATCTTTGATCATATATTCTCTTTTATTCACGTTACTATCCCTTCCTGAGAAATGCTCCCATCCTGAGGCACCTGGTTGTTTTTGTTGCAGGCAGTGTCGGACTGGGATACCAGGGGCCCACCAGAAAACCTTAGGTTGAGGATCCACTTTCCAAACTTTTATACCTCCTCTCCTCACTCAACCTCTTTATTCTCCTAGTCTCTTTTCTCTACATACTATACACTATTCTTCCATTATTAAGCCTCTTTATTCCCATAAAGAAATAGAGAATGACCATGAAATAGGCGAAAAGGTTAGAAGCAGGAGGGCCCACTGACACCTTGGCCCACCGTGAGTTTTCCTGGTATCCCGGTGGGCCAGTCCGACACTGGTGCCAGGGATGTTGCACCTTATACCCTCCCAGCTTTTAGGGGTATGTGTGGGTTTTAATTCAGCCAAAGCAGGCAGACTACCAGAGTAGCATTGTGTGCATCTGTAGAGATTAGTTGTAACACAAAATACAGGACCATCTTGTATCAGATATTTATTTTGCCTGTGTTAATGCACAATATACAACTTTTATGCATTTATAATCGTTGGATGTGTCTACATAAGCATTCTCAAAACTTAGAATTCATATAAATAAATGGAATCCTGCATATGAGTTTCCAGTTTTCCTATCCTCCCTATTTTAAGTGTGACGAGTTTGCATTTTACATGTCCATATCTGCATTTGGAGCAGTGTTTAGTTGTTTGCATAGCACCATTCATAAGTGACTCAATTGCATTTAGGTAACATTGACCTGCAGGTCAATAGATTTATCAGACTGTGACTCACAGCATTCTACTAACAGCTGAAGGTCATGAAGCCAATATCATCAGCCAGTCAGCTTGTTCGGTTTTTGCTGAGATCAAAGCTAGCAACTCTAGGTTCTGCTCAGTGCTGCTCAAAGATCTTTTAGGCCAAAGGTTTCCTATATAGATTAATATATTTTCACCCATGCCCAATACATGCTGAGATTAATTCTGAACAAAAGAGCCTTGTGCACGGCTTTTTTCAACTGCTGTTTCTGGAGGGCAGTGACCATCAAACCCCCCAGAGGCTACAGTCAGACATGGCTCTTTTTCAGCTTGCATATAAACGCTGACCGAAAAACAGCATATGCTTTCACCTCTGCTCTGATTTTACTTCACCTGCAGGCATAGTGTAGTGTTTGTGCAGAAATGCATTCTCTCACATTCTGTGCCAAAATCCACTCTGCGTATCTGCACCCAGGCTTATACTGTGCCTGTAGATGCAGTAACATCACAGAGCAAAGGAGAGTGGATCTGTTGTAAACCTAGGCTGAGAACAGTAATTTCTGGCCTTAGTGGTATAGATTTTATATGTTCATTGTTCAGTGCAATGTTTTCTGCCTCAACCTGAACTCTTACTTTTTACACTCTCTTAAATTAGACTCTCTAAATTAGACCTCCCAAGACAGAGGTACTACATATAAATTAGCCTTTCAGAGATAGAGGATACTAGATCCTTAATTGTATATTGTTAAACAAGTGCTTTGTGAATCAGGGATCCCGGCCATAAAGCAAAACAGGATATTGATTCCCAGAAATGTAAAAAGAATTGCCAAATTATCTTCACAAAACTATTTATCACTACAACTGCCAAACATAGTATTACAAAGTATTTTAAGGTTAGTTTTTCTTTTGATAAAATCTGTAAAAGAGGCAGGCAAAGACATCCCAAGACAGCAGTACTATATAAATTAGCCTTTCAGATAGAGGGTACTAGATCCTTTATTGTATATTGGGATACAAGTGCTCTGTGAATCAGGGATTCCTGCCATAAAGCAAGACTGGATATTTATTCCCAGAAAGGTAATACAAATGGCCAAATTTTCTACAAAAAACTACTTATTACTACAACTGCAAAATATTACACAAGTTCAGTTAGTTATATTTTCTGTTGATAATATCTGTTGAACAACATGCTGATCTGCTAACACCTCGAATGCGAATGATGATTTAGTTGTTTTTTAAAGCAAGACGCTAATGGAATGGGTTTTTTTTCTCTTTTCTTGTAGACTGAGCTGGACCTGGAGAAAGGCCTGGAAATGAGGAAGTGGGTGCTCTCTGCAATTCTGGCTGGAGAAGAGACTTATTTGAGCCACTTGGAGGCTCTTTTACTAGTAAGTGTGTGTATGTTTATTAGGGCAGTGTCCTAGAGGGTTAATATTTATTTACTTACTTCGTTACATACTCTGGCTGTGCTCTTTTTGGGGATGAAGCCCTTGGAAAAGAGGGAGAACTAAAAGATTCAGTCTATTTTAGCAGGATTCAGATTTGGCGGAATCTGAGGGCCTGACAAAATCAAAAATATCTCATGACTTTGCATCAGACAAGCAAGGAAATCAAATTTTTTTAACTTTTGTTTCTCTCCCCCCCCCCTTGTTTCCCTAATCTATATATGCTTATTAGGGTTCGGATTCGGTTTGGTATTTTGCCAAATATTTCACAAAGGATTCAGGATTTGGATGAATCCTAAAATAGTGGATTTGTTGCATCCCTTATCAAAATACCTGAAAGTTGTCCCAATGTGATAAGGGTAGGAGGGTATACAGTGCTTGGCCATAATTATTACAATGAATAATTTATACTTTGAGAGAGGCCCTCCTCCATTTTAATTGGTTTAATGGTTCCAATACTATTTCCAAATAATATGCCACACACCAAAAGCAAATGAAGACAAAACTCTGCAGCTTAAACATAACAGGAAAGGATAGGCTCATAATGCCTGTTGGATCTTTCCTTCTATCCTGCAAACAATTGTTCAGTTTTAAGTTAAGTTATTAACAGGGAGTTAATTAAGGGGGTGATCTCCTTTAAAGTATAATTTAGACAGCCACATCATGCAGTTGGTTTGTATTGTTTTGTATTGTTTATGGTGTTTTCTCTATTGGTTCTGCAGCTCTCTAAGTTGCCAGTAGTTTGAATGGCAGCCTACAGTATGAATACGAGAGATCCTAAATAGAACAATATACAATAAGGTACTTAACACAAAAAAGTACATGCAAGCAAATCTGCTTTTCGTTTTGGGATGTCACTGACCCCAACAACCAGAGCACCTTGTAGGTAAATACAATTGCAGATTCAGTTGTGGATTAACCTAAGGCAGTGCTGTCCAACTTCTGTGGTACAGAGGGCCCTAATTTTTCTGACCTACGTGGCGGATAGCTGATAATGGTAGCCAGTGTCGATCACACCTCATTTAAACCACACCCATTATTTTATTATTATCAAGTATTTAGAGCGCCAACATATTGCGCGGTGCTGATGTTATCACAAGAGCTTTTAAGATCCATATGGTAACACACCAAAATAAAAAACAAATGGTTGGTGTTCACTACAGAGATATCACTCATATGGGAAAAAATTAAGTCATACCCTGCTTCCTGCCTTTCAGCTTTCTAACTCTTGAGTTAGTCAGCGTATGACACACAGGGAGCATAGGGCAGGCAGAGTATAGCACACACAGTGAGCATAGGGCAAGCAGAGATGACACACACAGGGAGCATAGGGCAGGCAGTGTATGGCGCACACAGGAAGCATACGGCAGGCAGAGTATGGCACACCCAGGGAGCATAGAACAAGCAAAGTATGGCACACACAGGAAGCATATGGCAGGCAGAGTATGGCAGACACAGAGAGCATAGGGCAAGCAGAGTATGGCACACATACAGGGAGCATAGGGCAGGCAGAGTATGGCACACACAGGGAACATAGGACAAGCAGAGTATGGCATACTTAGGGAGCATATGGCAGGCAGAGTATGGCACACACAGAGAGCATAGGGCAAGCAGAGTATGGCACACACAGGGAGCATATGGCAGGCAGAGTATGGCACACAAAGGGAGCATAGGGAAGGTAGAGTATGGCACACACAGGGAGCATAGGGAAGGCAGAGTATGGCACACACAGGGAGCATAGGGAAGGCAGATTATGGCACATGCACAGGGAGCATAGGGCAGGAAAAGCATGGCACACATACAGGGAGCATAGGGAAGGCAGAGTATGGCACATGCACAGGGAGCATAGGGCAGGAAGAGTATGGCACACATACAGTGGTCATAGGACAGGCTGAGTATGGCACATATACAGGAAGCATAGGGAAGGCAGAATATAGCAGGAGACCGTAAAACTATTCAGGACCACTTTGAACAGTTCATACTGTGCTACATACAGTAACACAGCTCCGGTGCCCCTCCAACAGTTTGTCTGGGGTGTGAACAGGTGAACAATGTGCACAGTTTCAGTCTGGGTCTGAGGAGTGAACAGTACAGGGCTTTAGGGGTGTGAAAAAATAGAGGTGTTACAGGTGTGATCAATGCAGGGAGGATTACAGATGTTAACAATGTGTATTTTCCTAGATCAATTGGGCACAAAACATCCCTTCCTCGGGGTTATAGAAATTTCCTAGATCAATCGGGCACAAAATACATGTATTTAGTGCCCCGATTGATCTAGGAAATTTCTATAACCCCGGGGAAGGGATGTGTTGACTATGGAAGAAGCATGTCCCTGAGCAGAATTCCATACCAGTGGGCTTTCACAACATGAAATATTGGGCCTTTGACCTGAACCTTGGATACAGCATGGCATGAAATAAATCATTTTATTTGAAGAAAACTGGAGTGCTGGTCCCTTCTAACACAAATATAAGTTACATTGGCCGTGCACACAGTGTGTGCGTGCGTGCGTACGTACGTACGTACGTACGTATGTGTATATATATATATATATATATATATATATATATATAATTGTCAAATTATTTTGGTGCTGAAATGTGTAGTATAATAAAATTATAGTATATAATAATATTTATAGAAGAGACACAAATTATCTGCTGTGCGATAGAAGTGCTAGCTGGGTGTTACATGCTGGCACAACATATTTAACCTTAGACCCACTTAACTTGGTAGAAGTACACTGACAAATGATGTGGGTGCCTGGAATAGTGCCTGAGGTCAATACCTTCCTTGAGTTTTCTTTACACTTTGCATTCCAAGCAATATGATAACATCATAGAAATGTCAAACAACCATTTTATTGCTGCCATATATTAGGTAAGTTCCATGGGAACTGATTAAGCTCGTATTGATGTGGTTTACTCGAGCGCAATGCCAAATGCCTAATTAGTTAGAGATAACAGTACCAAAAGCACAATAATATGTATGTTTAGTGGAAGCAACTATATTATTTTCCTATGCACCCATGGGAAGTATAGTTTCAGAGATACTTTTACAAAAAATTCTTTGAATGTGTCAAATCATGTTTGGCTGGATTGGCTCCAAAATAAATATTTCAGATCTGCACAAATACCTGTACAAGTATACTGGCCATTACATTGTGTTTTCTGTACTCGTTACCAGTGGAACACACAGAAGTACATGCCTGGGATATAGAGCGTTAAATAATTAAAACAATACAAGGCTGCAACATTTCAAGTGTTCTGTCCACCTATATAAACTAAACTGCCCTTTCTTATTTTTTTTTTTGGAACCAATTCCCTTTAACTCCTTTTATGGCAATTTCTGTTATTAGCTAAAGAGTGGTAGCTTTTTTATTTCATTACCTCATATTGCTTTCCAATGAAAAAAAACTGCTGTTTATAAAATAATTCATACCTACCAGAACTGAGTCAAATGGAAGGGTGTCTGCACAAGATGCTGTCCATCATCCATTGTACCTAGATATCAGTAGGGATCATTGCTTCACCATGCACATGCTGTAAATCATGCAACCATTTGATTTATTTTAGTGTATGTTATTATTAGCCGCACACTAGCTTCTGAGCATATACATTGTTTTAATTAGGAAGCAGTTATAGTCAGTTAATGGGGTCTGGATAGCCATTGTTGTCCTGGGATCATCATGACAGTCAATGCACTATATATGCCATACGCCCAAGAGTACGGTATTGTCACCAGTGCTTTCCAGTATGTGATCCATGAATTGTGCTAGATAATTTTTGTGAAGTGGATCTACACTCAAAACTGAATTGTCTGTAGAACCAAAAACAGCATAGTTGCAAACAGTGTCAGTTTAGCTGCTGTTCCAGTAATATTTTTAGCCTCATTAGGAGCTGTTGTTTTCTGTGACATTTTTCTTTGGGGAATTTACAGAAAAGATGTGAAAACATCTCTAGGAATAATGATGTGCTCCTCCCTTATCAACATTTGCCTCAGAAAAGTGACACAATGTTTTATTCTGCAACAGAAGTAAACCTATATTAATTACGATACTATGTTGCAAAATACTCATTTAAAAGAGCAATTATTTGTTAATTCCCAGGCTTATTATTATTAAGTTATTATTGTTTCAATTGCTAGGTTATGTTAGGGATATGGCACTCAGGGCATTTTATCTGGTGGAAAATAGCAGTGGACAGACTCCCTGTCCACCTGTCTGCTTCTGAATGCAAAGCAGCATATTGGACAGAGCAGTAACCCTTAACATGAGCATTTTGGTGCTAATGTCCACCTGTCCTTGCTCTGTAAGAGTTAAAAGGAGACATGTGAGAACAAGAATGTGTCAGTGCAGTATATTCTTCTAACTATAGAAGGAATGTGCTTTTAAAAAGTTGTGTGTTCAGGCTGATTAAAAATCCCCCCCCCCACCACCAACCCTACTAGTCCCACCCTGTCATGTCTACTTTCCCAGGCTGTGCAGGCACACTGCTCTGTAGAATAGGATCCAAACAACAGTTAGGCTGACCTGTTTGGGAACTGAAGCATGTCTTTGCTTGTGTGACTGCAGGGCTGCAATTGGTTATCCCACTCCGACTATACTTCTGACAGGGACTATTAGAAAACTCCAAAACATGGGCAGGGATAGTAGAAGAACTATGGGGAGCCCTAATAAATAGCTATTTTTAAAAAATAATGCACATTTTTAGCTCTGAGTGAAAGCTGACACATACTATTCATTATTACTTACACGATTAAGGGAGTTTTCACTTATGCTATATGTCTCCTTTAATACAATGCTTTACAGTTCGTGATAACAGAATCATTGCCAGCTTTAAGTTGTGACCAGATGTGATATGTCTAGAAATGCTGTATTTTATTCTAATTCTTTCTATATTGGGGGTATAATAATAGGTAAAAAAGAAACATTTACATGTGATTATAGTATAGTATGCGAGTCATTATGCACTGAATCCAATTAACAGCAAAGGTCATACAGCAGGCAAGTTCTAAGTCACGCCCGGGGGCCAAATGCGGCCCGTTTTCAAATTTACAATGGCCGTCAGCCTCCATCATGAAATTAATAATAATGCGGCCCACCAGCACAGTGCAATCAGGAATCGCCTAGCCGTAGCAGTAATTTTTGGGCACATTAGTGAAATGATCTGCCACTTGGTCTATACTGCTGCCTGTGTGATGAAGGTGTTGGCAATAGACGCGTACTGGCACTCTCGCATACTTCTTTAGGGCGAGAGAAATTTCTTGGGCCCCCTGGGCTGCACCCACCAGAAGCCCCACCTACAGGTCTGCCCTCCCCACCCACACTAAAAAAAAAAAAACATTGGTGGCTATGGTTCCCACATGTTAATAAAAAAATATTGCTGGTCAGGTCCCCCCCATTGACCACAAAGGGTTACCTTTAGGGGGCCCTGCCATGTTACACTTACTTCATGAGTGTGGCCCACCTGCTGTCAGTGAGCTGCCAACTACAGAAGGGAGGAGGGGAGCACAGGTGGCTGCATCTTCTTTCCATGACAGCATTTTCTTCCCTTATTGGTCACAGAATTTCAAGTCCTGGTAAAGCTGCATGGTGATTGGATGAGCTGGAGGAGAAGTTCAAACCTCAGCTATGCAATCCCTGAGCAGCTCAACCGGGACTTAAACTCAGTGACCAATAAGGGGAAGTAATGGACAGAAGATACCTTCCCTTGTGCTCCCGCCCTGCCTTCCCGAAGTCAGCAGCTCTCAGAAAGCAGGGGGCCCGGATAATCGAGAAAGTGCAGCGTGGCTGGGCCCCCCTTAACCTCAGGGCCCCCTACAACTCTCCCCCCTGTCCCCCCCTGATGGCTGCCCTGCGTGTACTACTCTCTGCGGAAATTTTTGTTTTCAGTGGATGGTTGCCAAATACAGATTTACTTGATATTTGTGCAAATAAAAAATTGGTTGTTTGAAAGAAAAGTCATTCTCATTTTGCTTATATTTTCTATTAATGTTTACATTGCCTGTGAGTCTTTTCACCAGTCTTGGATAGAGAGAAATAACTATTTAGTGACTACAGTATTGTGGGCCCATATTTACAAACAGCAAGAACCCGTGACTGTGTTAAATGTGTGCCACCATAATTGTGGCAGGTTTCATGTATTGGGAAGAACCTACAGTTATGGGAGATAAATATAACCACCCTTGCTCTGCAGTTTATATTTATTATAAATGGTGTTTACCCATGTTGATGTGTACAACTTATTTAGTGTCAACCCTATTTGATTTTTGCCTGCTTCAGCCCATGAAACCTCTTAAAGCAGCAGCAACTACATCACAACCAATGCTAACTGTTCAGCAAATTGAAACAATCTTCTTCAAGGTTCCTGAGCTGTATGAGATTCACAAGGAATTCTATGACTCTCTCTTCCCACGGGTGCAGAAATGGAGCCACCAGCAGCGTGTAGGAGACCTGTTTCAGAAACTAGTAAGTGGGACCTCTTCTGCTTCGTAGGGTCTTGACACATCTTCTGTCTTTACAACATTTCTGCCCTACTCCTGTAAAAAAAAAAAAAAAACAGACGGCACTCCGCTGACGTCAGTGGTAGGAAAGCTTTTCGAAGGGTTAATAAAGGATAAGATACTGGACTTCATAGCAAATCATAATACTATGAGTTTGTGCCAGCATGGTTTTATGCGTAATAGATCTTGCCAGACTAACTTAATTTCTTTTTATGAGAATGTAAGTAGAGACCTCGATTCTGGGATGGCAGTGGATGTGATTTACTTAGACTTTGCTAAAGCATTTGATACAGTGCCACACAAAAGGTTACTGGTTAAATTAAGGAATGTTGGCCTGGAACATAGTATTTGTACCTGGATAGAGAACTGGCTAAAAGATAGACTACAAAGAGTGGTGGTAAATGGAACATTTTCTAATTGGACCAGTGTTGTTAGTGGAGTACCACAGGGCTCTGTACTAGGTCCTTTGCTTTTCAACTTGTTTATTAATGACCTGGAGGTGGGCATTGAAAGTACTGTTTCTATTTTTGCAGATGATACTAAATTGTGCAGAACTATAGGTTCCATGCAGGATGCTGCCACTTTGCAAAGTGATTTGTCTAAACTGGAAAACTGGGCAGCAAACTGGAAAATGAGGTTCAATGTTGATAAATGGCAAAAATAATATAAATGCAAGTTATACACTAAATGGCAGTGTGTTGGGAGTTTCCTTAAATGAAAAGGATCTAGGGGGCTTTGTAGATAACACGTTGTCTAATTCTGGGCAGTGTCATTCTGTGGCTACTAAAGCAAATAAAGTTCTGTCTTGCATAAAAAAGGGCATTAACTCAAGGGTTGAAAACATAATTATGCCTCTTTATAGGTCCCTGGTAAGGCCTCATCTGGAGTATGCAGTTCAGTTTTGGACTCCAGTCCTTAAGAGGGATATAAATGAGCTGGAGAGAGTGCAGAGACGTGCAACTAAATTGGTTAGAGGGACGGAAGACTTAAATTATGAGGGTAGACTGTCAAGGTTGGGGTTGTTTTCTCTGGAAAAAAGGCGCTTGCGAGGGGACATAATTACACTTTACAAGTACATTAGAGGACATTATAGACAAATGGCAGGGGACCTTTTTACCCATAAGGAGGATCACCATACCAGAGGCCACCCCTTTAGACTAGAAGAAAATAACTTTCATTTGAAGCAACGTAGAGGGTTCTTCACTGTCAGGACAGTGAGGTTGTGAAATGCACTGCCGGGTGATGTTGTGATGGCTGATTCAGTTAATGCCTTTAAGAATGGCTTGGATGATTTTTTGGACAGACATAATATCAAAGGCTATTGTGATACTAAACTCTATAGTTAGTATAGGTATGGGTATATAGAATTTTAATTAAATGTAGGGAGGGGTGTGTGTATGGATGCTGGGTTTTCATTTGGAGGGGTTGAACTTGATGGACTTTGTCTTTTTTCAACCCAATTTAACTATAACTATGTAACTCCGGATAAAAAAAAAAAAAAGTTTGTTTATTGCAACAGGTCATAGACCAACTTCACCTGGCGCGTTTCAGGAGGAACAATAATCATTCCTCCCGAAACGCATCAGGTGATGTTGGTCTGTGACCTGTTGCAATAAACCTTTTTTTATGCGGAGTGCCGTCTGCTTTATGGTTCTAAGTATGGTATAAACCAATATGTTAAATTTTTTCTGTTCCTTCTCTACTTCAGTAACTTACCTTACGATTATTCTCTGCTTTGGCACTTGCATTTCCAACCTAATCATCCTCTATTCTAGGCCAGTCAGCTCGGGGTGTATCGCGCCTTTGTTGACAACTATGAGGTTGCCATGGAAACAGCGGAAAAATGTTGCCAAGCCAATGCACAGTTTGCTGAAATTTCAGAGGTGAAAATGACTTTCATCTCACTTCTGGGTGAATGGTAAAAATGCTTAAAAAATCAACTGCAAGTCAAAGATAGAATGTGACCTACAGAAGCCAGCTGAAAGAAATCCAGTGATATTTTCATTACGTTATGGTTTAATAATAAGAGTTTAGTTTTTGTTCATGAAAAATTACAAGTGGTAATTTTTTCCTGTTGTGCTGTGGTGAGTTCTAATTTCACATTTTGATAAATCTGCAAATTGTTTAATTTAAACAATGCAATGTAATTGTATTTAGTTATTGTTATCCCTGTCCTAATGAAATACAGTAAATAGTGCTGCCCATGCAACTACTACTGGGACATTTTGGCTGAGACAATTGCTGTCCTTTTGACATGTCAACCCCTAAAGCACTGACTTTAATCTATGGTAGAAGAATGACTTGTGTGCCAGAGCAATTGCTTTTTATCAGACACTATTCAGCATTTTGTCTGAGAAAAGTCTATGTTCAATACATATAGATTTCAGTAAAAAACAAACAAAAAAACAAACACACGCAATTTTAAATATGGCATCTGTCAGCTGAGCCCTAAAAAGCTCAATGGTAGCACTTTTAACTTCATAAATGTGTTGCTGACCTTTCAGCACCCCATAAACATTGCCCACTCCTGATAAACTACTGATAGACCAACTAATGACAGTTAACAATGCAAAGGACAAATTTTGTTGAAAGTAAAATGAATGAATATCCTATTTCATGCCAAAAAAAAGTCCATAGATAGGCCATTTGTCCTTACAGTAACAGGGCAAATCTAGAACTCCTAGGTCAGATCATTATGTTGCGTTTTAGCAATTGCAAAAAACTTGATTATCCTGAGGGGAAAAAAACTACTGCATATCCAATCAAATGTCAACAATAGGATGAAACATTTATCATACTGAAGTCTTGCATCACATTGAAGAATCCAGCCATAAATGCGTATGTTTGGTGGCTATTACAGGTGGCAGAAGAAGTTGGCTTATTTATGAACACCTTAAAGCACATACCCTCTTCTTGTCCGTGAGCCTTACAAATGAAAAGGGTTCGGGGGCTGGGGGGAAGTATGATTGTGTGTGATGTATGTAACCTCCATAGCAGAGCATGTGGTGAGAATGTTACTGTTGTATTTGAATGCAGAGTTGTATAAAGAAGGCATTATCTTCAGATGTTTTGAACTTCAAAAAAGGGAAACCTTATTCTAACACTTATTATCTTACATTTATTTTAGAACCTAAAGGCTAGAAATACACGAGAACCCAAAGATAATTCATCAAAAACCACGCTGGAGGGTAAGTGGGGCTCATGTAGATAACTGTTTTTTTTTTTATTATTCTAAGAACTTGCATTTGAGCACTGTAGCAATAAAACAAAGCGGTTTCCCTTTTTTTTTTTTTGCCCTTAGCACTACTTTACAAGCCTGTGGATCGAGTAACTCGCAGTACTCTGGTTCTACATGTGAGTGATTTTCCCATTAGAATCTATTTCAGTGCGATTAGCAGGTCAGTGTCACCAGTTCAATGTCCCATGTCATGCTTTCTGATTTTCTAGGACCTGTTAAAACATACTCCTGTTGGGCACCCAGACTATCCTCTTCTGCAGGATGCTCTCCGGATATCCCAGAACTTTTTATCGAGCATCAATGAGGAGATAACGCCTCGCAGGCAGTCAATGACTGTACAGAAAGGAGAAGTGAGTCACAGCAGTAGGAAGCATGGTATTATTAGAATTATTTTTTCCATGTAGGTTAGTACAACTAAACTAAGGAAATCTACCGTGTGTGTTGCGCCAATGTTACCTTTAAATTATTGGTCACATACACAAAAATTTAGCTTCTTTGCTAACTTTTAAGCTTTCCGTTCACACCACAGTTTGTTTTATGTGTTGGGCGCAAACCCTGAGTGTGCATGCATGTGCCCACAGTTTAGAGACACATTGGATTGCACTACAAGCGCCAGCTGTTGCTATTTTTCTCCAGTGAGAGATATTTTTCCAGATTTTTTAATTTTTTTAGCATTTGGTTTAGGGTTGTTTATTCTGTGTCTGTTTAAGTCACCTGACTTGTTTCAGCTTTGTGTGCCCATTATTTGTCCATGATCAAAACAAGATATCAAAAAGCCAAATGTGCTGCCAAAGCTGACAATGGGAATAGTGTGAACACAAATTCTTACCTTAATTTAACATGTTGCGAATCCCATATTTATCATGGGTGATTTGGAGGCAATTTGGAGAATTTTGCATATGGGAAAATGTGGCACAATGACGGTAATGCCTATATGTGTGAATTATTCCTAGCAGGATTATGTTTATAAAAGGCACAGGGGAGAATTTACTATATGCCCTGGCAGAAGTGCAAGGACACACTCCTTAGTGCTCATTCACGGAGCACTTCTGCCTCAAAAGTGAGGAGTAGAATGCGGCATTGGCAGGTGCAGGCCAGCCAGGTCCCTCCTCCACATACTAACTTGCATGTCTGAACGTTAGGGGTTGGGTAGGTGACCCTATAAAAATCAGTAAGCAGGTAGCCTTTATGTGTTTTAAAATTAACATTTAATTGGTTGCTATGGGTTATTAGATCTATTTTAACATTTATTAACATCTGTGACCATAACTTATATATTGTAGCTCAATGCTGTTGTGACAGTATCTTCCCCTTTATTTTTGTTCCAGCACAGGCAGCTCTTGAAGGACAGTTTTATGGTAGAACTAGTAGAAGGTGCCCGAAAACTGCGTCACGTCTTCCTGTTTACCGATTTGCTTCTCTGTGCCAAACTGAAAAAACAGATTGGAGGGTAAGGGATATTGTGTCCGTTTGGGGAGCACAGGGTTTTTTTTGTATGAAGTATGATAACATCTGAGGGATCTTTTGTTGGTGTTTCTAGGAAAAGCCAACAATATGACTGCAAGTGGTACATTCCTCTTGCTGACCTTAACTTCCAGACAGTAGATGAATCAGAAACCACTTCCAACATTCCTACGATTCCAGATGATGAGATTGAAGCCATCAAAGTAAAGATATCACAACTAAAGAGCGATATCCAGAGGGAGAAGGTATACACTGTTTATTTTTAAAACTCACATTATTCAATGTATGCACAGTAATGCACTTCCTTCTGCAATCTGTTATACTGTAACACAGATCATTCTCCTGCAGTTCTTCCCAGCGCACTCCTTCATGACCTAGTTGCATTTTATTACTCACTTTTATTTTCTAAACGCTGTTTTCTATTTATGCTTGTGTTGGGCACAGTGTATAAATGTGTTTTACCTGCTTGGTATGATATATTTGCTGTGTTATCTGAGCTGAATACTTTTGCATAATTTAATTTATTAAAGTTATGTTCATCTGTATTTGTACATCCATGATCATAGCTGGTTGTAGAATTTACTAGATCCTGTTAAAAAATTCCCCCTTTTACAGAAAGCTCATAAAGGAGGTAAGGGACTTGAACGCCTTCGCAAGAAGTTGTCAGAACAGGAGTCTGTGTTACTCTTGGTTTCACCAAGTATGGCTTTCCGCATGCAGAACCGCAATGGCAAGGTAACTTTTTCAAGCAAACAACCTTCTCAGTCTATCAGTTCTTCCAACCTTTCCAGTCATCTCATGGTTTTTTTTTAGGGTGCTTGGCCAAATATATAAACTACCTTTTAAATACAGAGGCAATACACCCATTTGAATTAATCTATTCTAAGGGCCTTCCCAGCCAACCAGCAGGGCCACAGCAACTCTACAGAATATGTGCTTCTGCTCTGGTAATTCTGTGAATATTATACTATCTAGCAGGGTGAATAAGCCTTAAGAAACTTAGCATTTTTGCTTATTTGAATAATTACCAGAGACCATATTACCAGAGATTAGACAAGTATATTTTGTGGAAAAACTGCATATTGCAGTCTGTCCTTCCATCCTATTTTCAGCTCATCGCTTGCATGATCTTCTTTCTGAACAAGTTGCATTGCACTACCAAATCTGCATTACCTAGATAAGTGAAACGCACTACTTAAAATATTTTCCCAACTGATTTTTTTCTGCAGAGTTACACATTACTCACTTGGTCCGATTATGAACGAGCGGAGTGGGGAGAGCATATCCGGGAGCAGCAGAAGAAGTGTGAGTGAATTAGTGTGTGCTATTAAAGGAGATGTCAACCCAAAATAATACTTTTTTGCCTAATAAAAAAACAACATAATTCTAAGCAAATTTGTTATATACATTCATTACAAATTGTTTATGTTTTTTAAGTTATTATGTATATGTATTGCTGTTGAAAGCAGTGTTTGTCCATTTCTCTTCTCTGCCCTGGTGGCTCTGGCTTTTGAAACAATGGAACAATAGCCAAGGAATTGACAGACCTGTCTTGCTGGAGGAGACTGGCTATTGCAACATTGTTTAAAAAGTAACAACCAGCAGTTGAGTAAATGCTGCTTTCAATAGCATTTACATTTACAAATAACTTTTAAAGCACTAATAATTTTTTAAAGATTCATATTGGAAAGATGATTATAATTGTGTTTTCTTTTTTAGGAAAATATATTTTTGGGGTTTATAAGTCCTTTAAGGGATTCCATAGCTTTTACAGCACTACATAAATAATCTTCAATATTTTTAAACTGCAAGTTACTATCACATTTTGTTTTTTTGTTTTTTTACAGGTTTTAAAAGTTTCTCTTTGTCCTCACTGGAAATTCAGATGCTGACAAACTCTTGTGTTAAACTTCAGACTGTACATAGGATTCCACTGACACTCAGCAAGGAGGGTGAGTGATGAATGGGGACATGTGATGGTGTAAGTGTGCGTGTACACATACAGGTATGGGATCTGATATCCAGAAATCCTTTATCCAGAAAAGTTCAAATTATGGAAGGGCTGTATCAAATAATTAAACATTAATTACATTTTCTCTCAAATAATAAAACAGCATCTTGTACTTGATCCCAACTGAGAAATAATCAATCCTTATTAGAGACTTAACAATACTATTGGTCTTATAATGTTGAAATTAATTTTCAGGAGACTTAATGTATGGTGATCCAAATTATGGAAAGACCTCTTTATTTTTTTCTTCTACAGATGATGAGTCTTCTGGACTTTATGGCTTCCTAAATGTTATTGTTCACTCAGCAACTGGATTCCAGCAGAGCTCAAGTAAGTGCTTAATATACATTGTGCATTCTCTGTTCTGGGAAATGTAGGCTGAGAACACTAAATGCTTAGGGCAAAGAATGCTTCACATTCATATCTTCTTCTCTTTAGATCCCTTCTGCACACTTGAAGTGGATTCTTTTGGTTATTTTGTTAACAAGGCAAAAACACGTGTTTATCGCAACACTACAGAGCCCAACTGGAATGAGGTCAGGAGGATTAGCTGATCTATATTCTCTCTCATCCCTTTCCTATAAGATCATCGTTCTGCTAATCAATACAAAACCTGAAAAACACACATTAAAATTCCTTCTTCATTTTCCATAATTTTGCAGCCTGGTATATTACATTGCATGCTAGCAGACAGAACTAGGTCTAGAATTTAAATTCCTAATGTTTTTACATTATACAACGTTGTGTTGAGCAATAAATGCAGAAGATATTTCTTCTTTATTGCCTCTTTTGGGTACACTGAAAAACAGGCAAATAATCGGTGGATAAAATAAATTAGTTGAATGGGTAGCTTTTCTGGCTAAAGATAACAAAGCTATTTGTTATTTATATTTAAATACATAGCACAATTGGCATTGTCGTCAGCACCAGGTAGTGGCTGCAAAGGCTGATAAAAAAAAAAGTAATTATCAGAACAATGCAAGGGGCATGGGGCCATTTATTGCAAGTTGAAGAGATATAATCTAGCATATGCAGGAAGGGAAGAGGCTAAGGGTTTATAGATAGGTTTTAGCTCCCCCCCCCCGTGTTACCTAACCACCGCTATGACATCCCCACCATCCCCTGGGACCTATAAACCACCATGCCACCAATGCCCCGTCCACATAACGACACCAGCTACACAGTTACAGAAGAGGTATGTGACAAGAGTCCTAGTACCTCCCTACAATTGCACCCTAGGCAAGTGCCTCTTCTATGTACTCCTACTTTGATCTCCATCTTGACATTTTCACAGGTTTCTATCTGATTCCTCTCAATCAGATGATGTTCACTATTATTTTCCATGTTCCACATATAGGAGTTTGAGATTGAGCTGGAGGGATCACAGACCCTTCGAATCCTGTGCTATGAGAAGAGCTGCAACCGGAACAGGCCTATGAAGGAGGATGGGGGAGACACCAGTGAGCGCATGGTAGCTAAGGGGCAAGTGCAGGTATGTCAGACAGGAGGGGCACACAGGCTGTGAAAAGTGTACAGGACAAAGACCAAATAGTATAGAATGTGTCAAAGTTATTGTGAGAGATGAATGGGCAAGAAGTAGAAAAGCATAGTAATGTGCACAAATAAAAACTGTCTGCCACACATTCTTATTTTTTTTCTGCACTTCTGATTCTAGCTTGAATCTCAGCTGGCCCTTGGGAAGGATTGGCATCGTTCTGTTGTATCTATGAATGGGGTAAGTATCCAGGCATATTTCTAAAAAATTCCTTATAATATTCTTTGCCCCCAATTTTTATACCGCATGGAGCATCCTCTGTCTTCTTAGGCCTTACCTAGCATTTTAGTCCCTTTTTTTCTAAAGGAATTTTTTACCTGCAGATTGAAGTAAAATTGTCAATGAAGTTTACAAGCCGTGAGTTCAGTCTAAAGCGACTCCCTTCGCGCAAACAGACTGGTGTCTTTGGTGTTAAAATTGCTATAGTTACCAAGTAAGTGCAAATATTTGCCCTCTAATCCTTATTAATGCCATGCACAGTATATTTCATGCCCTCTGAAATTCCATTTCTGACATGTTCTGTCTCCTTTCTGTAGAAGAGAACGCTCAAAGGTGCCATACATTGTACGTCAGTGTGTGGAAGAAATTGAAAGACGTGGATTGGAAGAAGTTGGCATTTACAGGGTATCTGGAGTAGCTACAGACATCCAAGCACTGAAGAATGTCTTTGATGCAAGTAAGTGCAAGAGAAAGCTGAAAGCAGCAGAGTGTGGGAACTGACTAGAAGAGAACAGTACATAGTTCACCTCTTGTCACTTATCAGATCATTATCTTCATATCTCTCTCTAAGATAACAAGGATGTCTCTGTCATGATGAGTGACATGGATGTCAATGCCATTGCTGGGACACTGAAACTGTATTTTAGGGAGCTTCCAGCTCCACTTTTCACTGATGAGTTGTACCCCAACTTTGCAGAGGGTATTGGTAAGTAGTTATATTTAACATTGTTCACACACAAATTAAAGGAACATTTATTTATTTTAAATTATGTAATTCCTCTTATTTCTCAGCCCTGTCAGATCCTGTGGCCAAAGAGAGCTGCATGCTGAACCTGCTACTTTCTCTGCCGGAACCCAACCTGCTCACATTTCTCTTCTTGCTCGATCACCTCAAGAGGTACTATGGGAAAACCTTACATTATACAGTTGGGCTGTGATCTAATTACTATAATAATGAGAAATGTGACAAACAGTAGTTACTGAGTGGGGTGATTTCTGAGCTCAGCATCATTATAATATGATCCTTGAAAATAAACTTACTTAAAGAGTGTGGTTTAATGGTGGAAATAAACAGGCATAATTTTGATGTTTAATAGAGCCATATAGTTTACAAACCAAATACACCTAGCAGCACACTTAGCAGACCTAATGCTACAAAATGAAATAACAGAGGTTTGTGTTTGTTTTGGTGTACCTATGTTAACGTGCAACTCTCATAGCCAGTTCTCTTCCCATGTTCTGGGACTTGCATATTTTCCATGCCCACACCCAGCACCAAGCAAATATTGCTTTCCTGTTTCCATCCCTTACCCACGTTACTAATTCAAGCTCTGTTAGTCACTGTACACAGACATGATGATCTTTTAAAGCGATGACTGACGGCTGTTTTACAGTATCTTTACTGTCAGGAAACTATATGCTGGGCAAGTTTCAGACAGTTTCCTGTGTTTTTAACCTGTATTGTGCTATATTAGTCTATGTAAATGTGAATGTTTCCGTAGGCTGGCAGGTTTGCATTAAATGCATTATTTTTCTAATCAAATTCTGAGCCCTAATTTGCATACCCTGGTTTATGAAAAGATTGAACTTGTGTAATCTGCAAACAAAGGTTTGTTATGTTTGTTAAGTCACATGACATTAAGGTTTTATATTCTATTCAGCTGTATATTTGGTTCCGGATTCTGTTCAGCTGTATACTGAGGGGCAGATTTATCAAGGGTCGAATTGAAAATTAGAAATTAGAATTTTTGGCTTTTCTTAAGGTCAAAACTCGACTAGGGAGTTATTCAAGTTCGATAACGAGTTTTTTTAAAAAAAAAATCGAATTCGATTTTCGAGGTTTATCATACACTGGCCCTTTAAAACTCAAACTCGAATATTTGACATACTGTAGTAATACATTTGAATTGACATACTGTAGTAATGCATTTGGACTTTCAGGATCCTGTAATAATGTATTTTGCACTGCATATTATTCATTATTATTAAGTACATTCAGAGATAAGTCAGTTAGGAGCTCATTGGCTAAGGTCTATTTATTCACACAGTGTAAAATAAAACACACTTTCATAAATGATCATTTAATTTTACACTGCATATTAAAAAGGCCCCCAAATATTTATCCTTTCCCACATTCTTTCTCCTATTAGGGTTGCAGAGAAGGAAAGTCAGAACAAGATGTCCCTACACAACCTTGCCACTGTTTTTGGACCTACTTTGCTACGGCCATCAGAAAAAGACAGTAAAATCCCAGTAAATCCTACACAGCCAATAAGCATGGCTGATAGCTGGAGTCTAGAAGTAATGTCACAGGTAAGATGAATATTCTGATTTCACCCATTTTTCTGGACATTTGGGATGCTGTTTCTCTGTGTATATAAGCACAAACTCTCTGCGTCTATTGTATTCATTTTTCAGGTAACTAAAATGAGTAGTTTTATATTTATTGTTATAATATTGTGAATATAAAATGCTTGTTTGCTTTGAATTGAAGTAGACCAAGAGATTAGAATGGGGCTGCTTTATGGCAGCTTTATCTGCCATGGGTGAAAAAAGGAGCAGGGCCAAGCAGTGCTTTATGAGCTCTTGAATATAGAGAAGATACCTCTTAGCTGAGACACTTTAAGGTTATAAGGAGCATTTTGTACAATAGCAAGTTATTATTGTGGAAATTTGTTCCCAGTATGTGTTACTGGCCATAGACCAATGCTCTAGGCAGATGACAAGATGTAAATGTTTAGATGTAACCATATCATATTGAACTTAACAGAGATGATAGTTGTTGTCTTCTTAAAGGAACAGTAACACCAAAAAAGTGTAACAATTTAACTCAAATATAATGTAGTGTTGTCCTGTGCTGGTAAAAACACTACTATAGTTTATGTAAAACTGCCTGGCTTATCTTTCAAATATTGCTTTTTTAAATATGTTTGACTGACCACTGTTAGGGTCACAGTGGTTAAACATGGTGCAGCTTTCTCTGGCTATGAGCAAGTTGTGCTGTTCAATATATGGGAGAACAGTAACACCAAAACAGGAGTAATGGAATAGTAACTGCTGTGTATCCATGGGGGCAGCCATTCAAACTCAAATCAAACTGTTAAATAGGTGACATAGTAAATAACAGGTAAACTCTGTAAAACACCATTGTATTGTACAGAGTGTATCTGTTATCTGCTATGTAACCTGTGCCTTTTCTTCTTTTTTCCAGCATGAAAAGCTACTCCTATGGCTACACAGCAGTGTAACGATTTTGATAAATCTGCCCCTAAATGTTTATCGCTTTAAAACACTTTATGTTTGGTGTTACTATTCCATTACTCCTGTTTTGGTGTTACTGTTCTCCCATATATTGAACAGCACAACTTGCTCATAGCCAGAGAAAGCTGCACCATGTTTAACCACTGTGACCCTAACAGTGGTCAGTCAAACATATTTAAAAAAGCAATATTTGAAAGATAAGCCAGGCAGTAGGTGTGAGTCTGTATAGGCTTATCCCTTTATAGTAAGTGTCCTCAACATTTTTTATCCATGAGCCAAAAAAAAGAGTTGGGTAACAATAGGGGTGGTAAGCAACACGTTGCTCGTGAGCCACTGGTTGGGGATCACTGATTTATAGGTATAACTTGATGCATATTAGCCTGTGGTGTACTGTGCTGCTTTGCAATCATTACTCCTTATGTGATTCTGTTTTACAGGTGCAAGTTCTTCTGTACTTTCTGCAGTTAGACACTATCCCTACTCCAGACAGCAAGCGCCAGAGTATACTCTTTTCTACTGAAGTATGATTTCTGCTCTCCAACTGCTGCTGAAGTCATCTCAATGTAACCTGTGAAATCTTCAGAAAGGAGGAGAACTGGCATACTGTCACCATCCTGCCTGTCCCTTTGCAACATGCACACACTGTGATAGAAGGGACCCGTAATCTGTTCCCTCCCACACTCTGCACACACTGAGTATGTGCCACAGGGAATTGTAAGCTTTTTTTAATTTATTTATTTATTAGGATTTAGTCTAGTCAGAGATCGGCAATCTTTAACTCTCTAGCTGTTGCAGAACTGCTAATTCCAGAATGTTAAGTTTCCAGCTGGGAGCCATGGCCCAGACTGAACTTGCTGGGACAAGTAGTTTAACAGTAGGGAGTTCTTAGATGGCTGTCTATGGCAGTTTAGATAATATGTAAAACAGCTGATGGGTCTTCCCTTTGCTCCTGTATCTAGACCAGTATCCCACAAGGTCGTAGCAATAGTTATTTGTATCCTGTCTTGGACCAAAACACTATATTTTATACAGACTGGGCTATGGCTGGGTGCCACAATTCATCATATTCCTGAAGCTTCTTCATAGTAGCCATTCTAGAAAAAAAAAATACTTAGGAGATTATTTTTAAAAATCAAATTTTTTCAGATTTTTTTTTAAATAAAACTAGAATCCACAATTTTGCTCTTATTTATCAATAAAAAAAAACTGACTTTTTTGGATTGTAGTGCGAAAAACCCAAATTTTTCGCATTTGACCCGGAAAAACCAACGTCAAACCTTTTCATGAGGGTTAAAACATCTTCAAATGGTTATGGGGTCATCTGCCATTGACTTTTACATGAATTCGAGAGGTTTTAGATGGAGTATTTTTGGATTCTGAGTTTTTCCAATGCTGTTTTAATGTGATTCGCCTCCTGCTTTGTCATTATCAGCCACCAGGTGTCAGTGTAATACAATTATACTTGTCATATTTGTGACTGGAATGGTTCGGGAGCTCTGTGAAGGGGCATATTTATAAAGCTGTGAAAAATATAACAAGCCAAAAAAAGTGTAGAAAACAAACAAACAAGGTGTGTTTAGAATCTATGTTGTCCTTATGCATAAATTAACAACATGCACCTATAAAATCATCCATTGTAAAGGACTTATCACCCTGGTATATGTGTATATCAAGGTTTTCACTCATCTGGGACATGATATATGCATTTATAATGAAATCCAAAGCAACTGGACTTGCTGATCAATGTGAAAACACTCATCTGAGCAGCATCTCAAGATTTATGAGTCCAGTTGATTTGGGTTTAGCACTTCATGAGAGGGATGCACCGAATTGGTTTGAGATTCAGCCTTTTTCAGCACGATTTGGATACGGCCGAATCCTTCTCCCTGGCCGAACCGGATCCAAATCCTAATTTGCATATGCAGGGAGGGAAATCGCGTGAGTTTTTGTCACAAAACAAGGAAGTAAAAATTCCCCTTTCCACTCCTAATTTGCATATGCAAATTAGGATTCCGTTTGGTATTTGGCCGAATCTTTCGCAAAGGATCCGGGGGTTCCGGTGAATCCAAAATATTTTACTCCACATAAAAGATATAGCGCCCTGAAGTCAATAGGACAAATTGTGAAGGCAGAAAATTCTGGTGTAAAAAGCGGCGGCGTCCAATTATACTTTTTTAAAAACAAATGGAACTTTTAACTGAAAAATTTTACATGGCTTTATAAATATGTTCAATATTACATTGTATCCTGAGATATTAATGTGGCAGTTTGGTGTATTTCAAAAGCATTTTAAAATGAATAGATGTGCCCCCTAATATTTCATTCCCAATGGGAGACACTGTGCCTGTGGCTGATTTTCCCTAAGTATTTTAGGTGTTTGTGTAATAGTCTTTAGGGCAGTTTTTTAGATTGTGATGTTTTTTGGCATGCTTTAAAGATTTCCTTCTACAGCTGGATTTAAATATTGATGTTTTATTAGCCAAAAACTAGCATGAAAACAATTTTTCAAATAATATGGTGCCTGTATGCCCATCCCAAGCCCTTTCTGTGTAATATGCAAAATACTCGCTGCTTGGAGCAGTCAGGATTCAGGGCTAATCTTGAATTCTCCAGAGTAGAGGGTGAGCGACTGCTGCAAATAACCCGGATCATGATCATATCATGGGGACCTGAAGCCATAAAGTTATTGATTAAATAATAAGTTGTTTGAGCTGCTCAAGCATTACCTTTCCTTGAAAATGAGGAAACGGTATCAAGGGACCTATCTGCTTTCTGTATGCAGAGCTGGTCTCTGTGTTCAATCGTGTCATAAGTCAGACCACAGAAATGCACTGCCAAAGTCACCGACATGTTCTATTGACATTCCTCCTGTTACAGACATGCTTTGTGTGTGATCTGTGCTCTGGGTCAGGCATTAAGTGCTATGATGCAGTTGTTCCCGGATTTCTGGGGGTATTGGTTCACTGCTGAGCACAATTTTTTAAGTCTGTAATACAGCTTCATTTGCTTTCTGGGTTATCTTTGTAGGGAATTTGAGAATCACTTTTTTGTGTGTTTGAGTGCCTACTTATTTAGTATATACACCCAGGAATACAGATATGCATCACTCCTATTTAGGTTTAGTACAGCCAAACTGGTATAGCGTCAGGGTATGTTGGTACAGGTATGAGACCTGTTATCCAGAATGCTTGGGACCTGGGGTTTTCCGGATAACGGATCTTTCCATGATTTGGATCTTGATACCTAAAGTCTAGTAGAAAATCATTTAAACATTAAATAAATCCAATAGGCTTGTTTTGCTTCCAAAAGGATTAATTATATCTTAGGTTTGATCAAGAACAAAGTACTGTTTTATTATTACTGAGAAAAAGGATATCATTTGGATTATTTGTATAAAATGGAGTCTATGGGCTTTCTGGATAACAGGTTTCCGGATAACGAATCTCATATCTGTATTGGTATCAATTGCCTGTAACTCTGGGTATATGGTGTGTGAGTATGTATGTATGTATATATATTCTGTTGGCACCAGGGCATTATCCTCTTTTGAAGTGTGTGCAACAGTCTTAAAATTTGTATATATATATATATATATATATATATATATATATATATATATATATATATATATATATATATATACACACACATACATACATACATCAGTGAGGACACAGGAGTTGAAGTCAGAACTCACTGAAATTACATGCTTTGATGCCATGCCATTTCCTTGTGACTGGATCCATGCAGTTTATACCAGAGCTTTATTTATTATAGGAGAGGATTCAGGGACTCTAGAGTTACAGTAATGTAAGCATGGAAGGTACTGTCCTACACCTCTGTCCTGGAGGCAGGAAGTATGTCTCAGAAACAGAGGGTTTTTTTTCTAATAATATTTAAAAAAGGGAATATATTGTATTTGTTAAAATATTCAAAACTGTTTGTAACCTCTGTTTGTACACACAAGCTATTCAATAAAATATCTGAAGACAACAAATGTGAATTGGTGATTAATATGCCAGGAGGCAGATCAGATTTTCTTTTTCAGGGCTTATCAACTAGACCCAAGACATCATGGTAGGTTAGTGGAAAATTGTGCCCTTGTTGACACAATGCAGGTGCAGGTATGATACTGATCCATATGTGCACTGCCTTCACTCTCCTTCTTTCTGTCCATTCAGTATCCGGGAAGGTGAACACAGAAAGGCAGCAAAGAAACTTCCTCTGGTTGGTTAAACTGGTACCACACGTGGCCATACAGGTGCTTCTGTAACAGCCTTGACCAGCAAACGGAAATACACTGGGCACAACAGGATTATCAGATTCACAGCACAATGTTATGGCTTGTACGTATTGGAAGACACTGTATCAAGGGTCCAGACAGGTGCGAACCTGGGTTATGTTTATTATTCAAATGCAGGAATGGTCATATTGTGTTGCTTACAATAAGGAAACATATAAACAAGTAATTTCAGACTGCAGCAGCACACAGCTCAGCCACTCAACTCAGACAGAGGGTGTTAAGTACAGAGTTGAAATTATGCACGATAGAGGGATTATAGCAATTTCTAGGAAAACTCCGGATCATGCTCACTATCCACTTGCTCAATTTACAGACCCTCCTCATTGTAACAGTGTGTATGTTCAGGTGGTGTCGGCAGGTTACTAGTATAGTAGATAGGCCAGGAGTCTCTCAAAGCTGCATCTGTATAAAAAAAATAAAAATACAACACCATAGCTGGCCAGTGAGAACTCCCAAGTCTATTTTATTTACTTTTATGGGGTTTTTAGAGGTATATTATGTAAAAACAATGGGAACTTTATTTTTACCATTTGATAAATATGCCCTAAAATTTTGTTGGAAAAGAAAGAAAAAACATGTCACACAACACTTGGCTCATGTCTGTGTAAGCCAAATTCTACAGTACCAGCTGCAAGTTCTCAGTAGCCAATAAATATACAAGCACAGGTCTTATAGTACTATAGGGAAAAAGTATAAATTGATGAAACTGCTTCTCTTGGCAGGACAGGCTGGAGCCCTCTGTAGTATCTATCTCCTAACATTTTGTCTCTCATATAATGCGGCAACAGATAATTTAAATAACAACCAGGGCTTGTATATTCATCCAGTGCACCACGTTGGACAGCTGCCATCCCTTGCTCCCCAATGGTCCAGAAAACATAAAACATATGGGGGTTATTTATTGAGGGTGTCACCAGGTTTGTAAACACAGCGACCAGTTTTGTTTTTTTTTGAGAGAATGCTACCTGCTGATTAGTTCACTAGATTTTGCAGGTTTTTTTTTTTACATCCCCAATATGTATTACCGTACTCTGACACTTCTCTGCAACTTCTTGATTTGACATTACTTTTTATATGGCTGTAAGGCTTAAAATGAATATATTTGTTATGTTTTTTTGCAATTCCAGAAAATAAACTTTCTTTGGGGAAAATCTCTAAGAATTTGCATATATATATCACATACCTCAGTAAATACTAAAAAAAATTCTGATTTACTTATCTGCAGTATTCAAGAAAACAATAGGGAAGGATAAGGTTCTGTCATGATTTTTATGGTATCGTTTTTTATTCTAAATTACACCAAGTACATTGCAAGTAATTCATTCTACCATTTAAAATGTTATTATTGAACCAATAATTTAGTTGTAATATTGGTATGTTGCCGGCCATCACAGGTGATTGTGCCTGATCCTGTGCTTTCAGAAAGAGACAGCTCTTCACAATGAAACTGCTTTCAGATAAGCTACTGTTTCTACTTAGTGTAACTGGAGAAGCTGAAACTTGTTTTAGCGAGACTTGGTTTCACTATTGAGTGTTCTCATATCTGCCACTAGGTGGGGCATGGGTGCATTTTTAGCAATGCAGGTGTCATGGAACTGTTACCTTCTCATTCTTCTGTCGATGGGCTTCAAAAGGGAAAGGGAGTGATATCACTCCAACTTGCAGTGAAAGAGTAAATTAAGTTTATCAGAGCACAAGTCGCATGCCTAACGGCACCTGGGAAAATAACATGTCTATCCCCATGTCAGATTTCAAAATTAAATATAAAAAAAAAATCTGCTTATTCTTTTGAGAAATGGATTTCAATTCAGGATTCTGTTGGAGGATCTTTATTAACTGATGCATTTTGTACAAAACATGTTTTCCAGGGACAGAATCCCTTTAGCTGTAAAAGCTTTCATGAGTGTGCTTGCCCTGTGCATATATTAAAATATACTTAAATGTTGAACTCTACTTCAACTTAAAAATAAGGTATATGACACGACCAGCTGAAACATGTCCAGAACTGACCCCTACAGCCTTCCCATTGATATGAATGTTCATATTCCAGTCTTTCATTCAAACCCATTGAGTGGATACAAGGGAAACTAGACCCTCACAAAAGATTAAAGCAGTTTTTGAAGTAAGCAGCCTCTATAACTGCAGCATAATTTGTACATTGTCTCCCTATATAGATGTACTCTGTAATAGTATCACAAAAGGGAGACAGTGTAACTGACAGGTTAGGAAACCCTGTATTCATTTAATAAATCATCAGTTTAAGTCTGTGGTTTAAGTAATTTGCAGGGAATTAGCCTGAAGACAAGTCAACCAGAGACAGGGAGTGATCACAGGTGGTGGGCAACTCTAAGGGAATTAGTGACAGATAATGAGAAGCTTAGTAAGCTTCAATGAACATGTAGATTTAGGAGAATGTTACTAGACCTAAAGGCTTGAGGATAAAATGACTAAGTGAAGTAAAGAATGCCAGAGTGGAAGAAAGAATGAAATGCAGAGGCAGGACAAGAGATTGGTGTCTCCTGATGCCAGAATTGGACTCAGAATACAGACACATGCTGCGAGAAGTGGCAAATGGTTACAACATATAGAATATTTGTTCAGCATGTGATCTGGAAACATTGATGTTTCACAACTGTAATGTAATAATGAGAGAAACGATCTCAGCATTGTAATGACGGTCTCCTGACAGCCTACAATCCCCGAGCGTGTTTGCTCCAGGAATGCATTTTACTGGCGTTCCACAGTGTAAACAAAAGAGGCCACGCCTACACATTGCACAGCTGGTCCCCTGAGATGCCTTTACTCGCAACTCACACTGGGCGGAAGCAAGTAATGTACACACAGGCAGAATGGATTGCGTATCTAGAGGGTTTGTGTAGCGCATGCGCAGAGAACAGCGTAGTCTGGGGTCTTGTTGTCAGGCTCAGTGAGATGCCGGAACCGGAAGTGAGTTGAGAAGGCTCAGAACCTAGCGAAACGAAGCGGCTACACGGTGAGTGGAACGGATTATGATAATTTACCGTGTATAAATAGATTCAACTTCTTATACTTTGAGCTGTATTCCCTGCCCGCAGCACCCCCATAACACGACTATTGACGTTGTGTTGCAGATTTCTTGTTTGAGATGATATATGACTGATGCTTCGTGATATGTGACTGATGTTGGCACTTGAATAGTCTACTCGTTGCTCTGTGTGTGTTTGTGTGTATGTGTGTATCGTGTAACATTTGCACAGATGTGTACCATCCCTGCATAAAACATACATGCACCGAGATGCTCTGTACAATACGTGCACTGATGTGTCCTGCATCTTTATTACAAGGCTGCTTGCTGTTCTATCACAGCTTCATAATCCCGTTGTAGCCCCTGCACATAAAGAGAGATGTCAAAGGACAAATGGGAATCCGATATATGCGAGATTATATATACATATATATATATATACACACATTTTATATGCCCCCTTTCCTTAGTTTAAATCCTGGATTGTATTCAACTGGATTCGTTTAAAGTAAACAGGCTGTGCTATTTTTCTTTCTTAGATTTCTTGGAATTTCTTATTAGTATTAATGTTCATGCATCATGCCACTTTTATTTCAAATATAGTGAACAAAGTAGCCCCAGTTGTAAAATATTAGGATATTTTAAGACACAGATGAGTTCCATGACCATATAAAGGCACAAGACAAGTGCTGTTATACAGGTGATGTAACTCTGAGTTTACTTTTAGGGGGTTATTTATTCAAGTCTGAATGCCAAAATTGAATTTTTAAAGGTAAAAAACTAAAATTGTTCGAGATTTATTATACCCCGAGGCTGCAAAAATTAAAAAATTTCAAAAATCTGGCATCTCAGACCTGTCAAGGTTGTATATAAGAGATCAATGGTTGAGATCCCTATCTTATTTGGAAGTTTCTGTGGTCTGCACTGGAATTAGCCTGAAAATTAGACCATTTCAGACTTTTCTGGCATAAAACATGAAAAATTCAGGCTTTCCTGGGGAAAAAACTCTGATCCAATTAAAGCATACTTTTTTTAACAACAATAAATAAGGTCCAATCGTGGATTGGACTTTTTTGATTAAAATACTCAAATAAATTCAGACATTGCTAAATAAGGCTCCTAATATGCTCATATTTAAAACAGGGGGTACTTTCTTTTTTATTATAATAAACAAGTTTACGGGATTCATTTGATAAAACTTACATCACTAAGCATTCTTTATAAGGATTTCATTTTAAGAATATTCATTGTTCTCGTGTATTAGAAATAAAAAATATTACGGCAATATAATTGCTACTCTGCTATAGCTGCATTTAAAGGTTTAAACCTCATTTGCTTTATTTGCAGAAGTGTTTCACGTAGCACTCAGGGCTGTTTCTACTTACTTTTGGCAAAAACAGCATCCCTTCTCGCTTTATGGCAAGGAGTCTATATATATATATTCTTAGGGATACATTTGTTTCACAAGACAAGAGCAGGATCAATTTCAGTTTTTTAAAGGCTCATGTTGGCTAGTGGCTTGTGTAACATTTCATTGTCGGTGCCCGTCATGAGTGGTGGAAAGGGGTTTCCATTTATGGAAAAGACAGGAGGCATGGAGAGGTTTGCTGCCTTCTTCACAGGCAGAAATATGACAATGGAGAAAACCTCTGTGCAATTAGCTTTTGGTGATCTTGTCTATTACGATGGTGATTGTGGAAGAGATGAATACTCTGGTGAGATACAGAATGAAACAGGAAAGAATTTGTGAACTTGGGGATGTCAAATGTTAGGCACCCCAAGTGATTGTGTATACTTACCTTTAACCCCGGGCCTTCTTTAATACATGTCATATCAAGTCACATTTTGTTTTTCTAAACCTGTTTAAGTTCAAGGAAAGCTGAAAAAAGACCAAGCAGACCAGTTTGTCTGTTATCTTTATATTAAGAGTCTTAATTTCTGTAACTCTTAATTTTTTCACAAGTTGGATAGGTATCCCTTAAAAGTATCTAATATACCTTCCAGTACAAACATGTAAGTCTACAATGAGCTGTTTAGTATAGAAGTATAGAAAAGAAAATGATTGTTGCAGCAAGGAGTGAAATGATAGACTGTAATGGCCTCCTTTGTTATTTGTATTAGCATTTGTTAAAGAACCATTATACTTTTTATTTTGATTTTATTACACTTGTTTGTTAAATTATTGTAAGTTGTGGTGATATATAAATAACTGATTGATACGCCTTTTAAAGAAGACTTCTGCAGATTGGATAGTTCCTTGCTAATGGACTATTTTGCCACAGCATTGTCTTAGATAATGGCTTCCCATAAGGGCTAAACAACCAAATTGGGATCAGTAAACCTTTTTGCTAAATTATTTATTATTGATTGTAGGATGTATTTGCTTGTGAGAATGCTCCCAACAGTACTTGCTGAGATTAAGGAATAATAAAGGCAGGCTAAGGCCTATTAGTTTATACTGTAAGAGGCATTTCAATGAAAAGCCTTTCCTTTTTGTTTTCTTTAATTGCATTTGTTGTTCCAGAAAAGGTCAGTCCACAAGCAAACTTTGGTCACTCTTCTGTGAACAGGGAAAACAGCAGAAAAGTGTTGTATTCACTGACTACATTGGCTTCACACATGGCCTTTTTGTTTATCTCATTCTTATGTATTCTTCCTTTTATTTACACACTATTGTTACTTTCCTTCTAATTTAAGCATTTTTTGGTGAAGCTTATCTTGTTATGCTTCCTGTTAGGGTCTCTCACAGTAGTGATGTGTGGTTCTAAAAATTTAGAGATAGCATCAGAAGGGAAGTGGACTCCAGAAATATTAGCCCACCAATGAAGAGTCTATCTGTTTGGCGCCAGCCACAGCACACAAATAAAAAGTTTAGTGTACTGCAGCTGACCTATTTTTTGCCACATACCTGCCCAACTCACTGGTTGCTCAGGTTTCAGGCCTGCCCGCATCCCACTATATTAGAGGGCATGTGGAGCATTGGTTCTATTGGGAGAGCTCAAAACCAAAGACAATTCTAAGATATAAGAATCGGCTGGGAATCCGCTTAGAATTATGAATTTGAATATCAAACAATTTACATAAATTGCCAGAGAAATTAATTGCTTGTATATGTTTCACTTTCTCAGGGATTTACTGTTGGTTGTTCAAAAGTGTTTAAAATATGTTATATATAAAGGACCCATATGTTATTGAAAATACATTCGAGATTCGAAAATGGACAGCACCGTTTTTATAAGTAAAAAAGCCTTTATTGTAACTTGGCTACGATCAAAAGATACAGTTACGTTTCAAGCACGAATAATTCCACCGGCACACAGGTCTTTAGTTGCAAGCAGGGATAACCCTTGCTAAATTTTTATTTGCGTGGTTGCATCACGCAAATAAAAATTTAGCAAGGGTTATCCCTGCTTGCAACTAAAGACCTGTTTCCCGGTGGAATTATTCGTGCTGGAAGTTTGTGGGTTTCCGAAGGCCTTTCGGCTGGGCACCGGGCAATACACGTTTTGGAGAGCCAGGGTGTGCAAGCTGGTAACTATATTTGTGTCTATAACAGTTACGTTTCAAGCCATATCCTGGCTCTTTATCAAAGAGCCACGATTGCTGTCGTTTTATGGTACAGGTATAGGATCCGTTATTCGGAAACCCGCTATCCAGAAACCTTAAATTACGGAAAGGCCGTCTCACATAGACTCCATTTTATCCAAATAATCAAAATGTAAAAAAAAAAATGACTTCCTTTTTCTCATAAAACAGTACCCTGTATATGGTCCAAACGAAGTTATAATTAATCCTTATTGGAAGCAGAACCAGCCTATTTTGTTTATTTAATGTTTACACGATTTTCTAGTAGTCTTAAGGTAAATTACAGAAAGATCGGTTATCCGGAAAAACACCCCAGGTCCCAAGCATTCTGGATAACCAGTCCCATACCTGTACTTCTAGTACACTTCTACTGTACATACAAACCTCACCGGATAAGGCAGACCAAACATGGATAATTAGCAGACGTGTTTTCTTAGTTATTGTGGGTATAGTATAGACATGTCTGGTTTGCAGTGCTAATAAATGTAGCCTGGGTAAGGCGTAAAGGTGAGGAAAAACATGAAGCGTTTGCATTACACCCAGGGAAAATATCTGAAGTAAACGTGAATCATACAAAGAAATCAAGTTAACATAAGACTTTGCATGGGAACTCCTGCAAATAGTTTTGTGATTTCTTTTCATTGCATAATTTGCAAGAACTGGTCCTTGAATAGAAAAAAAAGAAACGTGAGAATAAAAGAGAATATGTTTGGGGGGGGGTGAGCTCTTGGCTAGAAACTGTTAAAAATACTTAGCTTTTATTTTGCAAATGTAAGTTTGATAGAAAGCAGTCTTTGCCGCAATGCTTTCATGTTACACGTAGTCAAGACCTGCCCTGAAGAGATACTGATGTCAGGAGCAATAATGTTTACAAATAATAAAGTAACAGTAATATCCCTGTGCTTTGCAGGGAATCTGTGAGAGCCTTAAGGGGTTTGGGAAATGGCCCCTAAGAGAATCTGGGAGGTAATTTAGATGTTTCTGCTTGTATTTTTATATATGCCCAACTGAGGGAGCTCGTCAAAAAGGGCATCTTTTTTTATGTGCAGGCGAATGCACGGGTCCATAAGTGAACAAATACATTGAACACTTGAGTCTAGATAAAGTTAATTTCTTCATTCACATACATTCAAATCATCATGGCTGCAAGCTGTGCTTAATTTCCAGGGACAGTCTGTTTTTTTGTTTTTTTTTAACAGCTGTTTCACCACACCCTGAGGCTTTCGCCTTTGTATCTGCTTCTCCTGCTGCAGCACTTATCCAGTAAGACAGTCAATGTAACAACCACTTGAACCTAATCCTGGTTGGAAGGGTTCAAAAAAGCCAAAAGATTATTGTGATAGATCCACTAAATGTCAGCATTTGATGGAGAAGACAGTAGGCCCACCTAACTGTTATTAACTAAGGAAACTTTCTTGAAAAATATCAGTTTTGCTGCATTGACAATTTTAATGATATTCATAATAATCTTTATATAATCCTTTTAGAAAGAAACACGCATCTATCATTTTGCTTCTTTGGTGTTGTCAATAGGTTTCACGGTGTCTTATGCTTTTATGAGGCACACTTTTAAGTTTTTGCTAAGCAAATAGAGCCACTCTGATGAGACAGTGTACTTCCACCTTTGAGTAGTGATGACAAATGCACAGGATGCCATTCTCCCTGTATACACATTCACGCAACCTCAGTGGCTTGTGATGAAGTGCAGTTCCTCAAGGATATGTACACAGCTGGGGCAGAGCTACTTCCAGGGAATTTAGAAGGGAAGAAGGTTGGTTTTTATTACCATAGAACTAGAAAAGGCAATATTTTGGTCACTTGAAAATTCCGGGACACATCTAAATGCATGTTACAGGGCTGCCTCAATTGCTGTTAAATGAAATTGCAATCTTCCAATCACTTCTAACTGGATTTTTAAGTGATCTGTTAAAACTATTCTAAAGCTATTCCATCTTCTATTACCTTGCGTTTGAACCCCATATTATGGAGAACCATCTAAATCTTTTTTATTCTTTTTTAAATGGGTGTAAACCAGACCAATAAATTGCAAAAGTGTTTCCTTAAAGTGACTCAACATAACATAAAATACAGCCCAAATGAATGGTTTTGGGATACTTAAAAATGCGGTGATCAAATCACAGTATTTGTACAGAGATTTACTGAACCTATTTTTTTGGAACCTGAAGCAGATCACAATTTGGATTAACAGAATGGAATCCTGTAAAGTGAATAGGAAAGGAGAAGCAGCTGAATATTGTCCATCGATGGTACAGTCATCTTTAATATTTTCTTCATACTGAGAGGCATAAGGTAGAGTTATGGCTATTTTTGCAATTAATCCTATATGCCAACTTATTTTAAAATATCCTCATGTTTCTGGGTAATAAGCCAGCAACAAACTTAGGCAGGTTTACTAACATTGGAGATAAATATCTCCAGAGATCTCCGGAGATGTTGCCCACAGCAGCCCAATCAGTAATTCGATTCACATACAAGTAGGGATGCACTGAATCCACTGTTTTGGATTCGGCCGAACCCCCGAATCCTTTGCGAAAGATTTGGCCGAGTACTGAACCTAACCTGAACCCTAATTTGCATATGCAAATTAGGGTTGGGGAAGGGAAAAAAATGTTACTTCCATGTTTTGTGACAAAAAGTCAAGCGATTTCCCTCCCCACCCCTAATTTGCAAATGCAAATTAGCATTTGGTTCGGCCGGGCAGAAGGATTCGGCCGAATCCTGGATTCGGTGCATCCCTACCTACAAGTTAAAATGGCCATAGACGCAAAGATCCTATTGTACGAATCGAAGACCGTGTGTGGAGTCTCCCGGCATTTTTCGTCCGGTGGACATCGGTCCCGCCGGAGCCCATTGCGCTCTCATCGTAATCCGATTGTTCGGCCATAGGTCCGAACGTTCAGATTACCCCCGATATAGCCATGCTTGTTAGTGGCATATCGGGGCATATGGCGATGTCGCCAAATGAGCGGATCTTTGCGTCTATGGCCATCTTTAGAAAGCAAAAGCAACGATCTGATTGGTTGCTATGGGCAACATCTCCTGAGATCTCCAGAGATATTTATCTCCAATGTTAAACATGTCCCTAAATTAGGCTTATGACAAGTGTTGCAGAAACTGCAAGCATGTGCATTATTTAGCAGGTAAATTACATGAATTCCTGTCAAGAATAAAACTTGGCTGCAGGTTGGGTCTTCTCTTTGCTGCACAGGCTGTGAAGGAGTTAATCTATTTTGCAAAGATTTAATTCATCCTTTCATCAACTCTTTATGGTTTCATTTCCTTATGGGCTTGCTTAATGAAAGTATTGAAAGCTGAGTATATATTTTCCTATTTAATGTCAACCCCTCACCCCCCCCGTACCTCAATAAAAGAAAACATAATTCTAAGCAACTTTGCAGTACAGATTCAGTACAATTTTTCTTTGCTGTGGATTTCAGCAATGATTCCTTTTCCTCTTAAGACTGACAGGTTAATTTGTATGTGAAGAATGGCACACATTTACATAATATTTGCTATTGTATCATTTGGCAATGGTGAGAAGTCGAAGGGGAGATTTGTTTTATCCGTCCTACACTTGAACATTTCTCTTTGCACCTCACATTTCACTCCTCCAGATGTGCAGGGAATATGGCTGACAGACCCAGGGGGAGGGGCTAAAGAACCTTTCCTAGCCTGTTGTTTTAAAGGAATGCAAAGTATTAAAAACCGTTTAATGTCTGTCAGGATACTTGTAGAGCAAGGATACATTCCAAATAAGGAATTCAGGTCCCCCTCCTTGGCTGACACAGGCTTGTAACATCATCCTTTTAACTCTTTCACAGCTATGTTACTTTTGCTACAGTTACTCATGAGGTGATGTGTGATACACAAAGTGACCATTTATTTTAGGATTTTTCTAGTGTGAGAAGCCAGGGAACAGTTTGCTTTCAATGTCTTTTTGTCCATGTAAGACAAGCTGAGACCAGAACTATATTTTGATGTTTTCTGCCACCAGTGACCCAGTTCACAGCAGGTACCAGACCCTTGTCTTTACATTCTGTCTGTCGAGATGTATGTAATTGTCGATTTCCTTGGAACATATCACTTATATTTTTAAGTTGTGAGGAAGCTTATACGCATGCATGTGGGAAAAATGTAAGACGCTGGTCGTTGGGATTAGCAAGAGGAATCATGAACAAACTTGTGATGACAGCTATTTGATTGAAAGTTGAGCCTTCCTGTTGCCAGTACAGCTGAATGTTAGAGACTTTTTCTTCATGGGTTGTTTTGTTAAAAATCTTTAAAAAGGTCCAGAACATTGTGGAAGTCATTCTGTAGACTAATTTTGCAGCCTGAAATTGTATACTCTGTAATAGTAGAGATGTTATTATTTGTGGTAGCAGAGAGCTCTGGAGCTTTAACAGCACCGCCGTTAAGTAGATTCACTTAATGTAATGCAGAATTCTTGTTTGTACTCCGCAGATTCAGCTGTAAATGCATCACAAACAGACTACCCAGGATGAGGAAAGCAAGCAGGAGTGTAGGCGCTGCCCCAAAAGTACCTGTTAATAATAAATCACAGGGTACAGAGCGGTCAAAGTCAGAGAGCAGCGCACCCATCGCTTCCAAGGTTTCCCGACCTGGATCTTCCTTATCAAAGGTGAGAAGGGTTAACATTTTTGCACGGCATTCCAAACCATCTAACACATCTTAGTATGAGATAGTAGGCTTAGGCTAACTGTTTCTAGAATATATATTTGCCTGTAAATTTGATTTCTGTGAATTATTCCAGTTTATTAATTTTGCTGCCAAAATGGTTTAAAAAATATAAGATGGCAAATTAGCTTTCTTTGAGGACTACTGAGCTGGTAGTCTAGACTTAATTAAATGTGCTGGTAGTTCTTCATTGAGAAGCCACAATGCGTATACATTGATTTGATACTCCCGCCCACAGAATTCTGGCAATGGGCTCATGGTGCTCATGTATGCTGGGCAGCAGGAAATTGGTTTTGTCCCTGCATCCTGCAGCTATCCTGGAAGATTCCTCCTGCATGTTCAATTAACCCCAATAGTGGTACTCAAAAATAACTTCTGTGCCAGCCCCAGGGATTAGCTGCAAAAAGCCATATACCTAAATAGTGGAAAAAGATCAATTTCTCAAGTGCCCTGAAGAGCACTTGCACAAATGTAATTGTTTTGTTTATATTTCTTGTTAATGGTGGAGGAAAGAAGCATTAGATACATCAGCATCATGTATTAAATAAAAATGAAGTAAAGCATTTGGCAACAGAGCTGTCAAAATACATTGGGGCAGATTTACTAAGGGTGAAGCGGCCGTCGCTAGCGAAAATTTGCCAAAAATCCAATCCGCAGGGACATTGACAATTTACTAACAGGCGTAGAGGACAATTTGCTCGCGGAAGAGAGAGCCGCTAGCGCAATTTTGCAGCCTATCGCCAGGCGAATTTCTGCTTAGATGAATGATCCTTACACCACAAATTCACTGGAGTGTGAATTTTCCTGAACGTTACCTCTTTTGCGTTTCCTTCACCACCTTAGACCTGACAAACTGATAAGATGAAGCTACATCCTCCTCAATCTTATGTCAGTGACATCATATCCTGTATGCCAGAAAGTCATAAAAGTTCTTAAAAAAAAAACGCTGGCGTTTTTTCATATTCTAAACCGGGATTGCCTTCCAAAGTCTGACTATTGAAAGATTTTTGTGTTAACATTTTTTTTTCCAACCATTTGAGGGTCATGCCACATTTGTTTTAGAGTGAGCTCATGTCTAGGACTAGAGAATCTCTTTTGTCTTTATTATGCTTCCTTGGACATTTGAAATAATAAGTGGCCACTTCAAGCATTTGCACCAACATCTCTAATAAAGACGTCTAAACGACCTTTATGTACCCGCCCTATTCAAATTGACCTAAGCATAAGAGTACTAACGAAGTTTTGGTAGGCAAATTAATGCTAGCGAAACTTCGCCAGTGTTCGGCTGAGAGACACAACTTTTAATTTTAGTGAATTAGCGCAGTGGTAGCAAATTTGCACCTGGTGAAGTTTAGCGGATCCTTCGCTGGTGAAAATTCGCCCTTTAGCGAATTTGCCGGATTGTCTCATTGTTTTGGGTAACCTGATTTTTTTTAAAATTGTTTTTCCAGGCTAAAAGCAATGATGATCTTTTAGCTGGAATGGCTGGTGGCATTCCTGCAAGCAATAGTGTGAAGGTGAAGAAAAACAGCACTACATCTAACACTACTTCTGGCACAGCAATGAGTGGACAAGAGGGCAGAACAAGAAGCAGTGCAGGTAAGTGGATAAATCCTCTACACAAACAGAGTACAGGTGCTTCTCTACTGGCAACAGCCCAAGTGCACCACACCCCTCTTTCCTACTTTACCCGTTGGTAAACTTCTCTGCTTGCTTCATGGCACTAGCTGATGCATAAAATACTAATGAACTGCACATAAAGTTATTTTTTTTATAAAGTAATTATGTGTGTTTACTTAACAGCAGAAACAGTTTGTACTGTAAAATGATGCTGTGCAGGTGTAAAGTTTTCATTTATACTTTTTCATTGGTACCATTTCAGTGAATTTCTTTTTAAAAAAATTTCTTGCAGGAAGTAGTTCAAACACCAAGCGTAGTGGTTCATCAAGTGCTAAGGAAGTTGGATCTTCACGCGAGAGGTTAAGAGAACGCTCTCGTTTAACAGCCAGCAAGAAGCCACAAGGATCAGGAGTTGGCACAGAAGTGTTGGCTTCTAGCAAACGATCACGTGGACGAACAGATTCTGATATGATTCGTATGAGCAAGTCCAAATCTGATAATCAGATCAGCGACCGTGCAGCTCTGGAGGCCAAAGTCAAAGAATTGATGAACCTAGCTAAGAATAAAGACGCTGAGATTCTTCTTCTTCGTACAGAGCTAAGGGACACTCTGTCACAACTGGGACAGGATGTTTCTGACAAGAGTCCAGATGAGCACCCTTTAATACATTTACAGGAGCAGAATACAACTGTAAGTGAGGAGCTGCAGGAGCTAAAAAGCGAAAATCGAATGCTGAAGGATCGGTTGAATGCCCTGGGCTTTTCACTAGGGCAACAACCAGATGATCCAGATAAGATGTATGGCTTTCAGTCCTTGGGCATCAATCCAGAGAGCCATAGTGACTGTGGGGGAGGGACTCTAACCTCTTCTGTTGAGGGTTCAGCACCTGGATCAATGGAAGATCTCCTTAGCCAAGATGAAAGTACCCTCACTGGTGAAAGGAGAAGCAGCTCTATGGATAACCTAGACAGTGAATGCAGTGAGGTTTACCAGCCACTGACCTCTAGTGATGATGCTCTAGATGCACCCTCGTCATCCTCAGAATCAGAAGGCCTTCCAAGTACTGATCGATCTCGTAAAGGAAGCAGTGGGAATGCCAGTGAAGTTTCTGTTGCGTGCCTTACTGAGCGCATCCACCAAATGGAAGAAAACCAACATAGCACATCAGAAGAACTACAGGCCACCTTGCAGGAACTGGCTGACCTTCAGCAGATAACACAGGAGTTAAACAGTGAAAATGAGAGACTAGGGGAGGAGAAGGTTATATTAATGGACTCTCTCTGCCAGCAGAGTGACAAACTGGAGTTATTTAGCCGTCAGCTAGATTATGCTCAAGCTCTGCTAGATGAACATCATATATCCTACTCTCTTGATGAGGATCTGAAGAGTAACCGCTACTTGGATCTGGAACAACGATACATGGAGCTCGCTGAAAATGGTCGTTTTGAGAGGGAGCAACTTTTGGGGGTACAGCAGCATCTAAGTAATTCACTTAAAATGGCTGAACAGGATAACAAGGATGCCCAAGATGTTATCCGGGCTCTTAAGGAGCGAAATCACCACATGGAGCGCATTGCTGAGGCGGAGCAACTGAGTAAGCAAGCCTTAGCTGCAACATTGGAGGAGTATAAGGCTACCTTAAATTCAGAGCAGGCTGAATGTGCTAGACTAAAGTCACATCTGGAGCAGGAAAAACAGAGGGTAGCAGAGCTGTATTCCATACATAGCTCTGGGGATACATCTCACATACAGAACCTCCTTGAAAGCGTGCGTAGTGACAAAGAGAAGGCAGAGAGCCTAGCCAGCAGTCTGCAGGAAGAGGTGTTGCATGCACGCAGCGATATCAACGGCATGCAGGATGCCTTTGGCAAGGTGAGGCTTAACCTGACTAAAACAAATACAGGCAAAACGTGTTTGTTTTTTTAAGTTCATTTTATGGCTTCTTTCTCCTCTACTTCTTTCTATAAGTGCGTTTAGTGCTTCTTAAATTAGAGCAAAATTCAGACTGTTTGAGTTAACTTCTAATATGATGTAGAGAGTGATATTCTGAGAGAATTTTATAGTCTTAAAGACCATTTGTTTTTTTTAGATGGGATCAGTGACCCCCATATGAAAGCTGGAAAGAGTCAGAAGACAAATAATAAAAAAAACTATATATAAATAATGAAGACCAATGGAAAAGTTGCTTTGAATGTGCCATTCTATAACACACTAAAAGTTAACTTAAAGGGGATGTAAAGGCAAAAAAATAAAATGCTATTTTACTTTCATAATGAAAAAGAAACATATCTCCAATACACTTTAATTAAAAATGTGTACCGTTTTTATAAGAAACCTGTCTATCTGCATTGAAATTTCCCCTGCATTTTACTTGCTCTGACTGCTGCAGATAGGAAACTTCAGACGGTCCCTAACTACTCTGCAGGGTAACAATCATACTTTCCAACAGCAGGGGGAGCCCCCTCACCTTACTTCCCAGCCGTGCAGAACTCAAGCAGCTTTGTTTCCCTGTAGAGCAGTCGGCGACTGTGTAGAGATTCTTATTGGATTTTATTTTTGCCTTTACATCCCCTTTAATGTTTCCAACTCCATTGGCAAAGATCATGGAGCCAGATTTAAAAAGATAAACTGGATTCTCATTTAAGGATTATTTTGCTGCAGCCACTGGTTCTGCAGAGTTGGACAAAGTTTGTATTAAACAAAACAAAAACTGTAAAATCCACATTAGATTACATGACAACACAGGACCCAGTGCAGTTTGCATATTCTGATTATTAATCAGTCTTGCTGTATCTGTTTCAGGCAGAAATTATTTGACTTGTGCTGTTTTGATCATTTATGACGATCCCTAATCTTAGCCTTCCAACAGCAGCCCATACCACACTGAGCATGTGCATGGTTTTGGTCTTGCATAGATGTTTAACACAGTTACAAGATGGTGACCCCCTGTGGCCAACTTTGAAAGCATAAATCATTTGTTTTATTAGGCTTGTGGTGCAGTAAGTTTATGTTTAGTATATAAAATACAGCATTTCTAGCATTAATCTATTTTAGACTTTAGTTCCCCTTTAACAGTGAACCACCGCTTTAAATTGCAAAATATTAGCCTTGGATATGACACCAGCCATAGGCCATTTTGCAATTTAAGTGTGCGAGCCTGTCATTTTGACTTTTGTGCACAGTGACACTCGGCCACGGTTTAAGTACAACAAAACCTTTTTTCTTCTCAGATTTGTAATGCAAAGGTAGCAACGCATATATAATTCTGGCCTCATGCAAACCCCAAAAGAAAGTGCTTTATTTCTTCTCTGTGTTGTTATGCATGCATCACATTGTGGTTTTTTTTAATAGCTGGAGGATGAGTATAGTGCCTACAGGGAAGAGGCCCAAAAGCAGGTGTCTGAATTAACTTTGGCACTAGAGAAGGTGCGACATGAACTGGAAGAGAAAGAAACAGAGCTCAGTGATATGAAGGAGACAATATTTGAGCTGGAGGATGAAGTTGAACAGCATCGAGCTGTAAAGCTTCATGATAACTTGATAATTTCAGACCTTGAAAGTAAGTTCCATACAGTACAGGGCCAGCAGAGGGCATTATAACAAAGGCAGTGTCCTCACTGAATGTCATTGTTTTTACTTCATAATTTTGTGTGCTACACCTCATCATTTTAAAGTAGAGTGAGTGAATTCCGAGCTGCATTATTGTCTTACATATGCCACTTGTGTAAGCCTTCTTATATTACACAAGTGGCATATTTATGAAAGGGAGAGCTTGCTAAAGTTTGCCAGAAGCATATTTCATAGCTCTACTGACTTGTAAAGATTTTTGGGACTTTTATCCAAAGATGAAAATAGAGCTATCCTATAAGCTTGAAAAATGCTTGTAGGATAGCTGTTCTCAGTCCTTGAGCTTTTGTAGCTGGTAATTTACTTATTTATATGGGATTGTTTTACTACAGTTGTTATCTTGCAGATGTGTACTGCAGCATGTTGCCATTCAACATAATTACTCCCAAGGTATACAGCATAACACCATCTTCTCTATTGCTGACCTTCCTATACAGAATCAAGCAACATCTATTAGAGTATCTGCAATTATTTCCATCCTTGTGAAAAAAGTAGGAAATGTAATTACATGCATTTCCCCCTGCTCATGTATTATAATTACATAGTTTCTTAAGTTCAGAGCTGTAAAGTAATTTAGTGACACTGCCTAGAGGTGGTATCCTGTGCTGTACGTGCTGGGCTCCTTCATCCTTTTTTGTTTTTCTGTTTTCCTGACTGAAACAATGAAGCTGCATTTCTAGCACTTCTGACCTTGACAGCAATAAATCTACCCCCCCCCCCCCCAGGAGGTGGAGTTGTGGAAGAGCGTTTTAGGGGGCACGTCTCACATGGTGTATGGCTGGGAATTTTACTTTTTTTTTTGTTTGTTTTTTTAAATCTTTTCCAACGTCCATACAGATCTTATAAGAAAATTTTAAATAAAAAGTTGCAATTTCTAGACATCTTAAAGGTCGTTTTTATGAATTCTAGATGTTTTTAAAATGTTTTGAAAATGTATTTTAGGTCCAGTGCTTTTCCTTCCAACTGTTTAATCTTTTTTTTTTTAATTAGATGCAGTTAAGAAGCTTCAGGACCAAAAACACGACATGGAGCGTGAGATCAAAATACTAAACCGGAAACTGAGGGTAAGAACGCAGCAATAGGTGCTCAGTGTCCATTTTCTGTGAGACCTGTGTGATTATTGCTTTGAATACTGTGGAAATTAATATTGTTAACAAAAAAACAACATGTTGGGCCTTTTGTGTTTTTAACATTTCATTACTTTCACAAAACAAGTTATAGTGTAAGTGAAGTGGTATACAGGTCAGATAAGTTGCCATGCAGACTATTAAGTAAAACATGAATGTATGTTCCACTGAGTTTATGAACAAGTGGATCTAATCAGATTGTATTATTTATCTGGATAGACCAACTGTTTTCTGATAGGATTGCAGGACAGTCTCTCCAAACTGCCTACTAAGGTGACCCTACCAGGTCTGGACTGACATTCAAAGTAAGTCCTGGCATTGCAGGTACGGAGAAGCCAAAACAGCCCCCTAGATAGTGATTGTCTATGGTAAGTGACTGTCTATGAAAGGGCCAAAACAGAGTGATGGTAATAAGCAGCAATGTATTAAATCACTGTAAAATCATTCACAGGTATGTTTGTGAAAAACATTTTTTCTACCTTTCTTGCTGTCATTCATAACAGGAGGAGAATGCAGAATGGCGCCAATTCCAGGCTGACTTGCAGACTGCTGTTGTGATTGCCAATGATATCAAATCTGAAGCACAGGAGGAGATTGGGGAACTGAAGAGGCAACTCCAAGAGACAATAGAGAGGAATGAGAAGCTTGCAAAAGAGATGGAAAATGCAGCATCACGCAAGTAAGTACTTTTTTGGAATATAAAAGAGGGTCTACTACAGTGGGAAGAGTTTATTTATTTTGCGTGTATTTATTTATTTTGCCTCTAAAGACAGGAAGAAGAACGTGGTCGTGTCTATAACTACATGAATGCTGTGGAAAGGGACTTGGCAGCTCTAAGACAGGGAATGGGTTTGAACCGTAGATCATCTGCGTCATCAGATCCCGCGCCCACTGTCAAAACCCTGATTAAATCCTTTGATAATGCATCCTCCCAAGGTAAATATCTGTACAAATAATGGTTTTGGTAGCCGAGATAGTAGCCATTCAAGAAAATTCAAGTTTTATGTTCTTTACTTTTCATGTCAGTTCCAAGTCCAGCTACTGCAGTGGCAGTGGCAGTGGCAGCTGCAGCAACACCAATTTCCAGAACGCCTCTCAGCCCAAGTCCCATGAAGACACCTCCAGCTGCTGCTGTTTCTCCAATGCAGGTACCAACCAATTTCCAAAATTACTGAAATGAATACTTAAACTCTGTTTGCTGGCACAAGCATGCATATTTATGTTTGTGCTGTCACATTGTTATCGGTTGTATTTAGCACCGTTTGGTTTAATTATTAGATCATTCAACCACTTTCTCTTTTTGCAGAGACATTCTATTAGTGGGCCTATATCTGCAGTGAAATCCTTACCAGGCTTATCGGAGAAGAGACCAAGCTATGCTGAGATTCCAGTTCAGGGTAGGGAAATAAAATTGGAGAATTCTGTAAAACATTATAGGTTAATGACTTGTATTCTGTGTAGTATTACAGGTTACATAAATGTAATTGCAGATGTTTTTTAGCCAGCAATTAAAGCAGGAAAACGGTACCCACAAAATGAATACTTAAGCAACAAATAGTTTACATCATATTAAGTGGCATATTAAAGAATCTTACCAAGCTGGAATATATATTTAAGTAAATATTGCCCCTTTAAATCTTTTGCCCCCATTTTATGATATTTTCTTTGCTGCCTCAGAGATCACCTGACCAGAAGTACTAACTGTAACAGGAAGAAATGTAGAAGCAAAAGACAGAACTCTGTCCGTTAATTGGCTCATGGACCTAACATGTAGGATTTGTTTGTGTGCACTGTGAATCGTGGGATCTCAGTAGGCAGCCGTTTTTTCTTAAAATGGCAAGTTTCTATTCAGAATTACATTGTTTTGGGGTATAGTTTTCCTTTAATGGAACAGTTCAGTGTAAAAATAAAAACTTGGTAAATAGGCTGTGCAAAATAAAAAAATGTTATCCAGAATGCTTGGGACCTGGTGTTTTCCATGTTGCAAGGCTAGTAGTAAATTTATGTAATGCATTTTACTAGCTTCACTGGTTTCTATGGAATGGCATATGACTTAATTATAAAACATGACTGGGAGCATGTGGCTCGTGTGAAACAAACCCCGGCAAGGTACTGGATACCAATTCAATGAACCTCCAAATTATGGAAAGATCTGTTATCCACAAAACCCCCAGGTCCCGAGCATTCCGTATAACAGGTCTCATACCTGTACTAAAATAATTAATTGTGCACCTCTGGCTTCACATGTGGGGCATATATTTATTAATTTATATTTATGTATTGCTCTTTTGAAAAACAGATTTCAGTAAAGGATTATAATATTTTGATGAATGGAACCACTCTATTCAATTCTGGGCTGCACCGAATCCAGAGTATTTAGGGTTTTGACCGAAGACTTAAATCATGTAACTAATATTCTTAATACATATGTGACTTGTATTTGTTTACAGTTGATGTCATTTCATTATGCACCAGTTTTTGACTCACCAAATGTAACATTTCATGCTCCTTAAAAAATAACAAATTAGCCCTCCCGACTATACCATTCTGGTGCAACCTTATTAATAACTCCCTGTCAAACCAAAAACTGACATTTCTTGCCAGGGGTTGCCAGCAGAAATTCGATGCAGTTTGGGGTACTTAGGTATCATTTCATGATGCAAAAACAAACTCCACGGAAGATGCGCAACATCAAGTTGACATGTGAAATGTTTGAATCCTTTCTCCTCCTCTCTCCGCTCCAAATCTCTCGCTTTTCTTCTTCTTTACAACAAATGTTTGTTTCAAAATGTAAAATGCTAAAATAAAAACTTATAAAAAAAATAAATTAAAGGAAATACATTTTTATTGTGGAATAAAGGACAACTTAGGTCAAGTTCATACAGCAATGTATTAAAAGCAACCAGTAATGAGAGAGTACTGTTTTATGATAAACAAATTGCTTTAATAAAATTTCATTATAAATATAAAAACATTTTAAAAACACAGTGAATGTATTAAGTGGGAAAATAAGGGCTATTTATTCATTCATACATTTAAATTTTGTTAAGCTTCAAGTCTGTTGTAGTTGTTGTAATTGAGGCCATACTGGGTATGGGTGGATTTCTTCCACAAGCAGCTAAACTCTGGGACTGTACATTAAAAAGTCAGGTGAGGAGGAGCTAATAGTTAAAATATAGGAGGAATTATGCAAGTACATACTGGCTGAATCCTACACTTGCTGTAACCCACCAAACCAAGGTTAATCATGAGCTGCAGTGTCGTAGTGGGGACAGCAGAGAATCATGATTCTTTAATATCAAATTTATAAATTATACTCTTATCTGACTTTGTTACCTAAACAGATGATCATAGCCCATTATAGGGTTAACTTTAGTTTGTTACGAATACTGTATTAGGCCAATAAAAATGTTATTTCCCTCCTATGACCAATTTTTATTGGTAGATTTTCTTTCTAAATTTACATTGCTTAACACTTGCTTTTCCATTAAAATATGGCGTTTGTGATGCATTTTTCCAACTCTAGTAGCCCCCTTGCCTTTGTTCAGAGCTGATATAAATATTTCTGCCTAAATTCTAAGCTGTTGCTAATTTTTTTGTAGAACATTTGCTGAGAAGCTCATCCAGCAGCAGAAGTGCTTCCTCATTGCCCCGTGTCCCGGCAATAGATAATGCCAAATCTATTTCAGGTAAGGACCAAACTTTTCACCAGCAACAGCTATTGACGGTGTTAGGTTTCATTATTCTTACAAGGAGAAGGAAAGCCTTATCAGAAAGGTCCACCTAAATAAACCAGTAAACTCTCAAAGTAATGCTGCTCTGAGTCCTCTGTCAAAAGAAACACTGCATTTCTTTCCTTCAATTGTGTGCACATGGGCTTCTGTATAAGACTTCCTGCCTTCAGCTTAAACCTCCTTACCCTGGGCATGAGCATGCTCAGTTTGCTCCTCTTCCCCCCCCCCCTTCTCTGCTGTAATCTGAGCCCAGAGCTATAAGTGAGCAGGGAGAGACTCAGGCATTAAGTGATGTCAAACCAAGCTAATACTGCAGCTGCTATCCAAAACAAACAGCTTCTAGAGCTTTTTACTCAGGTATGGTAAAACATTCTACAGAATAAATATAACATTCTAGCTTGCATTATTGCAGCTAATCTATTGGCAATGAAATGCCTCCGTAGCTTTCCTTTTCCTTTAAAGACATCTGCAATTTGTTTTTTCACTTTATCCTTGAATCAAAAAAAAGTTTACTTCCTTAACTAAAAATAGGCACAGTACTGTTTTCAGAAAGGAAGTGTCTGACCTGAACTTCCACACAGCTTCCTGTCCACGTCCTGTTCGTGTCTGGCTCTTCTCTCTGTGGATAATATGTAATGCACAGATAATATCAGACTGAACACTTTTTTTTAATGAGTAAATTTGTGATTTTCCTTTTTTTTTCTTTGTAATTGCTTTTGTAATGGATCTGTTTCTATTTGATGATGAAGAGTATTTACTTGGAGCCAAACATTTTAGTGTCTGCTCCTTTCACATCAAGGACCTGTCTATGAGTGTTATTATTAGTAGTATTTGTTTTTACTTCCTCTTAGTATCACGGCGTAGTAGTGAGGAGCTGAAACGTGACATAACAGTGCCAGATGGAGGCTCTGCCCCTTCATTGATGGTGATGACTTCACCCTCTCCTCAGCTTTCTCTGTCTTCATCCTCTCCCACTGCATCTGTAACACCCACTGCCCGTAGCCGCATCAGGTACAGGAAATCATTCCGATACGTCATCTATCGACAAGCTATGCTTTGCATACTGATTTTCTTCTTTGCACATGACACTTGCATTGAAAGGAATAGGGCTTTGAATGGGAGTCAAAATCCTTTAGCCAGTACCTATAAATCAATGCTTGAGTGACAGACACATCTTTAAAATAAATGTTTTTACCCCCACTACCAAAATGAGACATTGATTGATGTTCAGCAAAACAGTGTTTAACCAGATTCCTCAGACTAATTAGTAACTCCCCACAGGCTTCAATATGTGTTAAAAATAGCCCATATAGATTCACTAACCTACTAATTCTCACAGGACCATCCCGATATGTATTTATAAATTAGTCATTTTATGCCTGTGGGCATTTTTTGGGCATACAATTACTCTGTGCCAAGTGAAGACACTTCTTAAATCATATGAGATTTGTTTTTGAGTAGTGTACCACTACAAGCTTGTAGATGTGCAAAATGTCCAATTTTGGATCAGCCAACTTACTATCCAATATATGCTATACATTGTACCCTGCAGGGAGGAAAGGAAGGATCCTTTGGCTGCATTAGCCCGTGAATATGGGGGCTCCAAACGCAATGCTTTGCTGAAATGGTGTCAGAAGAAGACCGAAGGATATCCGGTGAGCATGTGTGCACTATTTGGATTGGTCTTTGTTAACATGTCCTTTTGGCACTTAAAGAGTTACTGTTTGCTCTAATGTTGCTCTGTGCCTTGTCAAGAATATGCTGATAGTCTGGCTAGTTAATTAGGACCTGGGTTATTAAGCAGCACTTTTCTCTTCTGGGAGCAGATGGATGACTGTTACTTGGATACCTGGATCACCATGTATCCATCTCTGAAAAGGAATTAGCAAATGCTAATTGTAATAAACTTAGAACCTCTGGTCATCTTCGTCCGTTTACCCATTATTCATTTTCGTGCCCTTTAACATTCAAGATGTAACATTGGGTAAAGAGAGCCCAAAAAAAATGAATGTGCGAAACAAATTTATTTAAGAGCTATATATATATATATATATATATATATATATATAGATAGATAGATAGATATATCTATATATATATATATCTATCTATCTATCTATCTATCTATCTATCTATCTATATCAAGATATATATATATATCGATATATAGATATAGTGGGTTATATTTTACACACGAGAGTAGGAAGGATTTAGTGTGGTCACGATTGGAAGTATATGCACGGTGGTTTGCAACAGTATCACACTTAAAGATACTCATTTTGCTATTATTCACGGATTGAAAAACATGTATTGTGTTTTTAAATACTGCTTTTGGAACAAATTTATCGTGCTTTTAAATACTTTTTTAACTTGAGGACTGGACACTGACGGGAGTTGTAGTTGGAGGTGGTTGTATACTGGCCCTTTGCAATGAATTGTATTCAGTAGTTGTGAACTTGCAGCTACATCACAGTGGGCAGGGTTGATGGATTTTGCCGCCAAAAACGTTGCATATATGGGTAATTTTTATAATAGTTTGTGACTTTGAGAAAGGCTGGTGCGACAGCCAAAACGTTAATGATGGATTCTTTAGTAAATTTTTGCTGATTCATATGTCCTGTCAGTGCGGCTTCTTCAATGAGGTGAGTTGCCCCTAATTCCCCAGGCAGGAGATAAAGACTTTAATCATGAGTGCTGATTCTTCCTGAGTGCTGCATATATAAGATAGGTAGGTAGGTATGGGACCCATTATCCGGATACCTGTTATCCAGAGAAAGCTCAGAATTACGGAAAGGCTGTCTCCCATAGATTCAAGTGAATCCAAATAATCCAATTTTTTTAAAATGATTAAATTTTTCTCTATAATAATAAAACAATACCTTGTTCTTGATCCCAACTAAGATATAATTAATCCTTATTGGAAGCAAAATCAGCCTTTTTGGTTTATTTAATAAGTGTGCGTTTCTTATGTGTGTGTATCTATATTAGGGATGCACCGAATCCAGGATTCGGCCAGGATTTTCTCCATTGTTGTCTTGGGGGACACAGGAACAGTGGGGTATAGCTGGTACCACTAGGAGGCAGGACACCACAAAGTAAAAATAGAACTGGCCCTTCCCCTGCCAGCTATACCCCCCAAGCAGGCGGAGCCCAACTCAGCTTTAGTTGTGTCCTCAGGAGGTAGGATGTGATTTTTCTACACATTTTCTGATGTATATTGGAGAGACACTGAGTAGCTGGTCTCTGAGGCTATCTTCCTATGTGGGATTGTCTCCGGGGTTCACAGTGTGTGAACCTGCCACCAACCATACAGCCTCAAAACGAATGCATTCCTCCAAAGGGGAGAAATGCGGCTGGCCGGATGACACAGAGGGGAGATTTAAGTCTGCGACACGTAAGTTAGAGCCGCTTGCTTTCCCCCTTTGCCTCTACCGCACGCTGCACATTCTACTCAAAATAGTGCAGGAGTGTGTCTCTTCCCTACCGCTCCTCAAATTATTCAGCAGGGGGCAAATTTGGGGAGCGATTCAGACGGCCCCTTTTCCCCAAAGGCACATTAGTTCCATTAGCTGTATTAATGGGGCTGGCGCTACACAAAACTCAATTCAGTTATGTATTTTGCACGCTTCAACTTGTGCTCTGACAGGAAGCGCTTATACTTACACTGCTATACTGCGCGCTCTGGTTGGCGCCAAAGTTCCCATTCGGCTCAGAGGGACTGGTCGGCGCACAGTGGGGTAGCAGCTGCCATTAGTAGCAGGACTGCTCCGACTTACTGGTTTTCCCTACCACTGCCTGCTCTACCATCGCTGCAGACGAGGTCTCACTACAGCCAAAAGACTCTGAGAGGATGAGGTTTTTTCCTTCCTTCTGCAAGCCGTTAGGCTTACCAGGTATTGTCACACCATGTCTGAGGGGGCAAGTGAGGGCCTTTTTCCTAGAGGTGCAGCTACTATGAGATATCTTAGCCTGTGTTAAATGTCGCAAACGCCTAACCAGGGGCCACAAGGAGCCTTTATGCTCAAATTGTAATTCCACGGCTGGTGGTTCAGATCCCCCAGGGACTGCTCAACCACTGCTCAACCCTTGGGAAGTTTGTGTACACAGGGTACACAAACTTCCCAAGGGAATACATGGAACCCCCCCCCTCTAGTTCCCCCACTCAGCACCCTCAGGATATGCCACAGTGGGCCTCACAATTGGCAACAGGGATACCAATTTTAGCCAAATCGCTAGACAAATTACTATCCCATCTAGAAACTCCTAGGGCAAAATCACACAAGCGGAAAGCTCCACTCTCTTCTTCAGAAGCGGAAAGCGATGGTCAAGGCCGTGATCAGTCTTTTCCACCCCCAGATCCAACCCTCTCAGAGGGAGAATTATCCCAGAGTGATCACATTCTTCTGAGGCAGTAGACTCCCTTATTCTGTGAGTGCTACACACTATACCTCTTCAGGTACATCCACTTCACTTTTCAAGAGACACAGTAGGGTGTCACCGGTTTTTCCCTCCCACTCTCAACTAGATCAGATAATTCAACAATGGGATAAGCCAGAAAAACATTTCCAAGCTAACAAAAGGCTCCTAAAGAACTATCCTTTTGACGCGGATTCCGCAGAAAAGTGGACTACTCTGCCTTCAGTGGATGCTCCAGTATCCCGCCTTTCCAAAAATACAGCCTTGCCTGTACCTGATGCTTCTTCCTTCAAGGATGCAATGGACAAAAAGCTAGAAGGACTGCTTCGCTCAGCCTTCTCTGCTTCGGGCACATCCCTGCGACCAGCCCTTGCCTCAGCAAGTTCTGAAAGAGCTGAATAAATTTATTTGCCCACGCAGGTTCAAGATGGAATCACTTCGCTCAGTCACCGCAGCAATGTCTCCGGGAGAATTCCTGGTATCTCTAGACATAAAGGACGCATATCTACACGTCCCCATCTTCCCTCCTCATCAAAGGTTCCTGCGTTTCGCTTATCAGAACCTACACTACCAGTTCACGGCACTCCCATTTGGATTGACGTCAGCCCCCCTGGTCTTCACAAAGATCTTGGCGGGGGCCACAGAGGTCATCCGAAAAGGGGGGATTTCAATTACCCTGTACCTCGACGACTTTATCAATGCTCTGTCGATCACAGAAGCTCAGCAAGCCCTTTGATTCACAGTGATGACTCTACAGGACCTGGGAAGGTGTATCAACATGAACAAGTCCTCCCTGGTTCCCAGTCAGTCAACTATATTTCTAGGGATGCTATTCAATACACTGACACAGAAGGTATCTCTTCCCCACGAGAAGATCCTCCACCTTCAGTCTCTGGTCAGGATCCTTTTAGCAAAACCAGCACACACAACCAGATTCTGCATGAAAGTCCTAGGAGTTATGGTATCGACAATGGAAGCGGTACCCCTCGCTCAATTCCATCACAAGGAACTACAGTGGAACATCTTAGCTTTATGGAAAAAGAAGTCACTACTTCAGATGATAAGCAACTCCAGACGGACTCGATCATCACTGCTATGGTGGTTGAAGATCAGCAACCTCAACAAGG